>NW_028244596.1:0-54656 GCF_964263255.1 Lissotriton vulgaris
ATATATGTATATATCTATATCGATATATATATATAAATATATCTATATCTATATATATATATATATATTACCTACTGGCGGTCGCCAGTAGGTATATATAGTTAGGATTTTTTTCCCTATGGCATTTTTGAAAATTCTATGTCTAATAACTTTGGCGTTTGTGGACGGAATTGGCAGAAATTTTCAGGAAAATGGCACATTTTGTTTCTGAGCAGCTCCTAGAAATTTGGGGGGGGGGCCTTCAAGGGGGGGCCGAGAAAAAAGGGGGGTCCCAAAACGCGTTTTTCCCATGTTAATTTCCATAGGGCGGTTGGACTCACTTTTAGCCCGAACGGCTGAATGGATTTTCACGAAACTTGGCAAAATTGTAGGGACTGTTAGCCCGATGTGCCTTTGCTAGGTCTCAATATATGTGCTTCAGTGTATTTTGAGAAATTAACGTTTAAATCAAGATATATATCTGTAACAGCGCTCCGGGCAGCGATCCGGTTAGCGAACTTTTCGCGTATCGGAACTTTGCGAAGCGAAGCTGATTGGCTCTTCGGTGTCTGTCAACATTCTAAACAGTCCGGAGCGGCCGCCATCTTGTCTCTCGGTAGGATCGAGAGACAAGAGGAGGCCAAAACAAAGGGGGAAATTACCATAAGGGGGCATAGTAGATCCTCGTTGACCCCCTAAGTTTTATGTGGAGGTTTTAAAAGGGCCTAGGAGGGTCCAAAAAAAAAAAAAATTTTTTTTTTTTGCGGGGTAAGCGCCAAGTTCGCGAACCGGAAAGCGTTCTGGGCAGCGTACTTTAAGGATAAAAGAATGATAGACTTTTCTAATACTGTATGTTAATTATTTGTTGTTTTTGTTCGTTTTTTTATATTTATTTATTTATTTTGATTTAAAAAAAAAAATATTTATAATTTTCATAGTTCATTAAAACTTCCAGCATTATATCATCTGGTATCTCGTCAAACATGGATGTTTCTGTCTCTTGTAAGGTTTGAATAAATTGTTCGTCAAAAGATTGATCCATAAAATCTTCATCCACATTTTCTTCAGTTACAATGTCTTCGGATGTAATCTCGAAGGAAACATTAGTTTTTTCTTGCTCCCCTTCCATTTTTTTGCTGTAAATTGCATTAAAAAAAAATTATATTAGAAGAGTTAGGGCACTGTTGGGTTTAAGTTCAGACATGTAGTTCTGTTTTTTTAACAGTGAAGTTAAAGTAAGTAAATTCATAATTATAGCAGAGAAGTGTAAGTCAATCAATAAATGTAACAGAGGAGGTTATCTGTATCTATAACTATAGCAGGGGGACAGTAAATAATTATCAATAAACGTTTTTACAAATTAATTTAAAGTGCCACTTACAAATTATCAAATAACTTTACAGGGAGGTGAAAAGGCTCTTGAAATGTAGTTCAGGAAGTAGCAGTGAAAATGGCTGTGTTTCCTTCTCTTCCTTTATATATATTCAGGTATATAACCAATCAAATGTCAGGTAATAAAAATTGTAAATGAAAGTAAAGTTTTCATTGGTTGTCAATTCCAATATTTTAGATGTGTTTTGTGAAGTAATTTACCTCAGGGTATTTAGATAGGTCTACAGGCTAAATGGCTAAATGAAATTTCAATCAAATTTGTGAGAATGAAAGGGATTGTTATGTAGTATGAGCTAATCTATATTTGGTGAGAGTGTCTCTAGTCGTTTTTCTGCTAATTACTTTCCCACCTTTTTTTAGGACCGCTTTCTGGAAAGCGGCCCGGTTAGCGAACCTTAAGCGTCACGGGAGTCCACCATTTTGTGTTTCGGTCGCATTAAGATACAAGATGGAGGGCAAATAATGTTCAGAATGTGTAGAAGGGGGCACAGTAGACTTATCTTGACCCCCTAGGTTTTCTGAGGGTGGCTGAGGAGGCTTAAATGTGCGGAAAAAAAACATTTTTTAAAAAAATTCCGCGAGGTTAGCTTTCGGTTAGCGAACCGGGGAGCGTATTTTGTGGAAAATTAGTGAAAAAAGTTAGAAAAAAATAATAATTGTGAGTGATTAGATGAAGGGTAGCTCTGAGAAGAGCTTTTGGGTTTATGGTACATTTAGGTACTTATAAGTAGGTACCAATGCACATTCTTAAATTCAGAATGAAAATTCTGTTGCCCTCATCTGAGAAGTGAACTCCATCTCCTCTGTAGATATCTTGCATGTAGTAACGCAAGTTATTGTTGTACAGGGAGCCCATTCCATGGTCTCTCATGAAAGCTGAAACAGATTTGTTTACATGCTTCCTCGACTTCTCAATTTGTGGACAAAATTGGTTGGACCACCTCCATTTCTGTCTTTGGCATATATTGGAATATACCAAGGCAGTTTGAGGAAAAAGTGCCATTAATTGCTCAAAGGTGTCCTTTAAAAGCATTTCCAGACCTACCCCTGTCAAAGTGCCCAAATCATTACCTCCACAGTGCACTATTAACAGGTCAGGTTTTGGCAAATGCATAAAGGTTTTCACCAATGGTATCAATTGGTGACATTTTAATCCTCTTTGGCCCAACCACTTAATTTCCACATCTTGTAAATTGAGGTTGGGTAAATTTCTGCTCTCAGCATACCTTTGAGCCCAGTGGATGTAACTATGTCCAACAATCCAGACGTTAAACATGGTGGGAGAAGGTTGTGCTGCAGTCAGATGAAGTGTGGTAATGAAAGGGCAGTTGAAACAGTAGGAGTTTGTAAAGAAAAAAAAACTGTGGATTTCCAATGCTAATGATTCATTAGCAGCGATTGGTGCATTTCCATTTCTGAAAACAGAAAGTTAGGGTGCATGGATGTGTTCTTTGAAAGATGTAATTTGAATGGTCAAGGAAGAAACTTTTAATGAAAGATTGCACTGGATACGCAGGTGCACTGAGAGTTCAGAGTTCAATTGAAACATTGTTGTGTGAATTTGCAAACATGAGAGGTCTTCCAGGAGGTCGTTGCTATGGAAAAAAGGCAGAGAGGGCAGAGGGGGGAAGGGTTTTGATTTGAAAAAAGTGAGGGAAGAGTTATGATTGGCTAATACGAGAGATATGTGAAATGAATATCTGTATTTCTGTGCTTTCAATAGCTGCAGACTCTGGAGTGCATCCTTTTTCTTCTGCTGAAGACAATTTGGTGTATTTCTGAGACTGTTTTCAAAACTCAAAAAGTATTTGCTAAGGTGAGAAAAGATTTATTTATTTTAGATAGAGAATAGTATGAATTAAGGAGAAAATGATGAAGAAAGCTGTGTTTTTAAACTGTGGCTTTGTCTGTAGTGATATAGAAATAGATTTTGTTACTTTGAGAAATTGTAATTGCATATTCGGTGGAGCATTCTGGAATGCAGTTATACAAGTTATTGTTGTATATGAAGCCCATTCCATGGTCTCTTATGTAAGCTGAAACAGATATGTTGTTTATAAAAATAATTTTTGAAATCAATTACATTTCTGCATATGTACTGCTAGAGCTTCATAGGTTGTTTAGGGTCATGTGTCTTGTAAATACGCTCCCACCTGCGCTTGGCAAATTTAGATTTTGATTATGGGAGTTACATAGCCATGTTAATAATGTCGGAAAAATGGTGCTAGGGCATTCCAGAAAACGCTTTCATGTGTCTCAAGGATATTTTCAGTCATTTCCTCTTGAATGCAGGTATACAATTGATTTATATGTTGTGTTTAAAAACGATTCTTTTCTATAATGTTATTTTTTCCTTTTTAAATCGAAAGTGTTATCCAATGGGAGGTGGATAACATGGCTAAAATCATATGCTGGATAATGCATGAATATCGCTGACTTTTCAGCAATATTGATGCATTGCGGCCGCTTCTTATCGCATTTGCGAGCAGTTCTTAGCCATGTTATCCAATGAGAGGTGGATAACATGGCTAAGAGCATTTGCTGACTTTTCAGCGATATTCATGCATTGCGGCCATTTTTTATCGCATTTGCGATAAACCTTGCTAATAGCAAGGTTTATCTGCGATAAAAATCGCCGATGTGCGGCGATAATTTTTGTTTCTAAAGAAGTTATCGCTAGTGGTTGGTAATATACCCCCGCGTTTTTGGTTGCAGGAATCGGGAGGCGGGAGAGTAGCACTGAAATCAGTAGTCTGACGCCTGAATCGGGAGGGTTGGTATGTGTGGATTCTCTACAGCTGGGGCTAGGTGATAGCCTGGGACCGGCCTGGCATCTAAAATGGCTACCGTGCACGACAAAATTGTGGCATTGTAAAAAAGACAAGATGGCGCAGACAATGTTTATCAATAAGGATTCATTTATAACGAAATATTTTATCGCACTGACAAATTGGTTGTCAACACTTCCTGATTTCCTTCGAATCGAACGTTAACAGACGTGACGCAGCAAAGAAAAAAAAAAAGCTCACGCACAGCCGCTGGAACACATGTATCAACATATATGAGCCTTCTCAGCCACCCTCAGAAAATATAAGGGATTAGGATACGTCTCCCGCACCCCCTTATACTTAGTAATTTAATTAAAACGAAGCACAAAATGGTCTCCCGCACCCCCTTATACCTATTCCCGTTTCGTTAGCAGTTTGCGGCCCAGTTCGGTGTTCGGAAAGCGCTTCTACCGTGAAAAATATATATTTTTTTATTTTCCCCACGGGACCCTTTAAAAACCCCAACAACATTCCTAGGGGGTCAAGAGGGGTATACCTTGCCCCCTTTCATTAAATTCCCCCTTCGTTTTTCACCTCTTCTTCTCTCTCGATCCTACCGAGAGATAAGATGGCGGCCGCTCCGGTCTGTTTAGAATGTTGACAGACACCGGGGAGGCAATCAGCTTCGCATCGCAAAGTTCCGTTTCGCAGGTGGGAGCGTATTTATAAGAAACTTGCACCATGAAGAACGCTTTCCATTTAAAAAGGAAAAATAACATTATAGACACTCATATGCCTTATAAATATGACCCAAAGCAACCTATAAAGCTCTAGCAGTACATATCCAGAAATGTAATTGATTTCAAAAAATCGTTTTTAAACACAGCACATAAATCAATTGTATACCTACATTCAAGAGGAAATTACTGAAAATGTCCTTGTGATGCAGTGCTGGTGCAAAAGATTTTCTATGTTAAATAATAAGTAGGGCGTTAAGTTTTTGATGACTGTTATTCATTTACTGTTTGGTAATAGTGGTTAATAACATTTTTTATTATATTTTTCCACAGATTCAACTGCAGATCTTTTTTAAATTTGAAAAATGTCTACGAAAAATAGAATTAGAAAGGCTAGAAAACGTCAAAGACAGCAGGATGATGTTTTATTGCAGCAGTCCTCTTCCCCAAATACTTATCAAAACACCAAGAAAGCTCCGGGTAAGAGCACAAAATCATTCTTAAAAAATATTTTTAGTAAAAGTATTTTTCGCCAAAATGTTTCAGTTCAGAAAAAGAAGAGTAATTTAAATGGAAAGGAAAGACCCATCGAAAATGTTATTGGTAGAGGAAGAGATAACTCTGTGCATGATAGTAGAAGGAAACAACAGTTTAGGGACATTCGAAAACGAATGTTCCGTAACAGGATAATAGTTAATTTATTAAGAAATATTAAAAAAGGCCAACAGAAAGCGGCATTTTATAAGAAGAAGAAAAATGTAGAGAAAATTATTGATCATGCTTTTGAAATTAAGCGAAAGTTGTTTATTTTGGTAATCAATAGAATTAGGAAACTAAGCAAGGTAATTTCTGATTTCAAAACAAACAGTAGATGGAAGAGAGTAGTAAATCGTAGTAACTTTTGTGAAGTTTTTTCCGGAGAATGGATGCATAGTTCAAGTTCTGAGGCATTTTTTAATGAGGAGAGTTATTTTCAGGATAATGATTTGATGTTTGCAGTTGACACCAGTGGTCGAGCTTATGAAGTGAAGGATGGTTGTCCAGTTGAAAAAGAAAAACTTGTGACAACAGAGACAGAAGAGGTGCTAAGTGATGAGGTTTTAGGAAGACGTCCTAAGGGTCCTGTGTACATTTGGAAGTGTAGTTCTATTTGCAGTGTGCGACAGGTTTCCATCAATTTGCTTTGTGATTTTATACGGACATTTAATAAGAAAAGTTTGAAGCAGAAAATGAAGTTGTTGCAAGATTTAGATCCTTGCAGAGTGAGACAAATGACAGGTTTGCGTGGTCATTCACTGGCTTTTCTTTCCAGGAGAGTATGCCAGAGTGTTTTTCATCATTTCAGGATGCTAGCAGTGCATCATAATAAAGTGAGAAAATTAGTGAGAATGTTGTATTATGCTAAGAGTCCAGCAATTATGCTTAAACAATTATGTGCTGCTCTTTTGCATGGTTCTGAAATAGATGTGAAGAATATTTGTGAAGAAATTGAGTTTTGTTACTTTAGTAGTAAAGATGAGAATGTTCAAATTGACCCTGAAGTAGAGGGTAATGTTGAAGATAATGTACAGGTTTCCAGTACAGATAATTTTCAGAAGGAAATTGCCACTTTTCAGATGAAATCAAGTGAGAGGCCTATTTTCACTTGTGTATGTTGTCGACGCACTTATTATAAGAATCAGACTAAGGTAGTGGATTTATATACAAAAAGTGAAAGGGAAAATAATAGTGAATGGAAGGATTTTGCCACATACTTGATGGTAGAAAATTATTTTGATTTAGGATCGGATCAACGTGTGTGTACTTATTGTTGTAATAAATTAAACCAAAACCAGATGCCTGCTAGGACAGTTCATAATAATCTGGAATTGGTTGAGATTCCTTCTGAATTGAAGGATTTAAATACTTATGAATGTATTTTGATTCAAAGTATCCATCCCTTTCAGGCTATTGTAAGAATGGAGCCAAAGACAGGGAAGTTGCCTCCAGCAGATTTACAGAGGGGATTAAAGGGAAGAGTTGTTTATTTGCCTCTAGATTTGAACAAAAACATTAACACAATTGGAATAGAAAAAGTGGAAGAGGAACCTCTGGTTATCTTAGTTAATGGGGTTCCGACAAAGAATAAGAAAATATGGCAAGATTTAGTGGATGTTAGGAAAGTCAAAAAGGCAACAGTGTATTTGAAGACAAATAATAAGTACTATAAGAATGTATATGTTGCAGAAGAGGAAGTAAGTGATGAAGAGGATAGCGATTTGTGTGCTGGCCAAATTGAGAAAGTAGAAGCCTCTAAAAGTGAAGAAATATATGAACATTATAGACTTCAACCTTTGCATTCCAAGGAAGTCATGGGGAATGCTATTGAGTTGTTTCAAATGAAACAAGCTAAAGGGAGTCCCATTAGTGTTTGGGAGGAAAGTTTGGAAGCTCGGTGTTTCCCACAGCTATTTCCCACAGGTCGAGGAGGAAGATATGATGAGCAACCTCATCAAATTCCTGCGTCTGAATACCGGACTTTACGATTGTATGCAGACGATCCTAGGTTTCGTCAATGCATTCCCTATTTGTTTCATCTCCTGTTTGAAAGCGATCTGTCTGGACTGTCATATGCAGTGAACCACATCTTAAAAAGTGGTATACAGATGCGAAATATCTCGGCAAGGGACTTTATGCATAAAGTCAATGTCCAAGACAGTATTTTGGATTCTCACTTAATTAATCTCATGGCGTGTCAGCGTGGTACTAATGAGTACTGGTACCGTCGTCATGGTGATTTAAAATGTATGCTGAGGAACTTAGGAACTCCGACATGGTTCCTCACTCTGAGCTGTGCCGAGTATGGCTGGGAAGACTTACTTGAATTTCTACGAGAGGCAAATGGAAATATTGAAAACATTGAATTCAAGACACCTGGAGAACTGTGTTCTTTGGATCCTGTGAATGTATGCAGGTACTTCAATCATAGATTTGAAGCTATGATGTCTTTCATCACAAATAAGAAGAATCCACCTCTTGGAGAGGTGTTGGATTTCTTCTGGAGAAAGGAGTACCAAGCAAGAGGTGCTCCTCATATACATATGTTGTTGTGGATCAAGGATGCACCTAAATTTGGAACAGATCCGGATGACTTAGTGATGAATTTCATAGAACAGTATTCTACGTGTGCTGTTCCAAACGCAACGGAGAAGAAAAGCCTAAGAGAACAAGTTCTACGTTTCCAAAGCCATCGTTGTGGAAAGTACTGTCGTCGTAAATTCAGAAACAAGGACAAGTTCTACACCAAATGTCGTTTCAACTTTCCACGACCGGTGATTTCTAAAGGAAAAGTGAACAGTTTGATGTCTTCACTGCGACATAATGTGACGAGGAAATCACCCAAAAATACATACAATTTGAAAAGGAACGAAGAGTCCAAGTACATCAACGACTACAACCCAGTGATTTTGTCCATGTGGAATGCTAACATGGATATACAGTTTGTGGGTGACAACTGTATGGCTGTGGCTCGGTATGTGACATCTTACATCACCAAAGAAGAAAAGACAGAACTGAAGGATATGTGGGAGGACATTTCCCATGAAAAGAGCCTCAGCAAGAAGTTGTACAGTTTCAGTCTGAAGATGTTGTCGCATCGAGAAATCGGAGCTTACGAATGTTCAGATCGATTGTCTTCAGCAAGTCTCTATGCCAAATCCAGGAGTATTGTTTGGGCGAGTCTTGGTCTTGCTGCAACGCGAAATCGGGTTCTAAAACCTGTCCGGGAAATTGAATATTTGGCAGAAAAGGAACCAAACAGTACCGACATTTTGAAGACCAACATGTTGGATACATATTATCCAAATCGAAGCAGTCACCCTGAGAATGTTTGTCTATATGAGGTTCTCCAAAATTATATATTCAAGAGGAACATCAAAGAAGATATTGAGAAAGGAGTGTATGCTGTAATTGGAAGTGAGGGATGCCTGGTCAAGCAAAGAAAATGCCAATTAGTAAACCATCGAAAATTGAGTGGCGAATCTTCAGAAAAAAAGGAGTTTTTCTATTTAGCACTTTTGCAACTTTTCAAGCCTTGGCGTGCAGAAGAGGAACTGCTTGGAGATTTCCTCTGTTATGAAGACTCTTTTACTGCTGCTAAGGATAGCATAGAATGTCCTGCTTTTCCCAAATATCAAGAAATGCTAACTTTGGAAATTGAGCAGGAAGCAACGATTGCAGCCGAGATTGCCAGAGACAGTTCTCAGGACAGTCAGAGTTCTGTTTCATTGAGTCAAGATCCACTTGGAGGACCTATTATCGAAAATGAAGCTGCCACTGCTATGAATGAAGTGGAAAGAGCCATGGCACATGCTCAGGAGGAGTCAGTTAACTTAGAAGACTTGGAAAAACAACTCAACGTTGAGCAGAGGAAAATATATGATGAAGTTACCAAGCAAATTGAGCATGGATTAAGTCATGAGAAGAAAGAGTGCTCATGTACATCGTTGAAGCCTGTCCTACTGTATGTGAGTGGAGAAGCGGGAACTGGAAAAAGTTTCCTCATTAAAGCAATTTCATGCTATCTGCAGGAAAGGACTGAGTCATCGCTGTCTTGTGTTGTCACCGCTCCTACTGGACTTGCAGCACATAACATTAAAGGTATTACTTTGCATCGTCTACTGATGCTGCCGGTGGAGCATGACAACAAATTACAATATCACAAGTTATCTGGGGATGCTTGCTGTGAAGTTTCAAGAGTCTTGAGGAAAATGAAACTACTTATCATTGACGAAGTAAGCATGGTTTCCAATGTCATGCTTGCCTTTGTGCATTTGAGAATGCAAGAAGTACTTAAAACTGAATATGATGTGTTATTTGGTGGCAAACACATCATTGTTTTCGGAGATCTTCTGCAGCTGACACCAGTAAAAGGAGAACCTGTGTTCAAAATACTCACGCATGAAGATACCAGGAAGTGCCTAGGGAGCATTGGCAACGTCAATATATGGTTAAACTTCAATTATGCTGAACTGCATGAAAATATGCGTCAGGCAAAAGATGAAGATTACAAGAATATTCTACAAGATATTAGAATTGGAAAAGTGACCGAGCATGGAAAAGAAGCTTTGAATGCACGATTACTTTCAAATTTATATCCCGAACAAGAGATTGTGGCTGAGAATATTTTTCAGAAAATTACTGAGAAGAAATCCGGAATATGTTTGATGCCAACTCTTGCAGAATGTGCCATCTTCAACAACAAAATGTTGAATTTAGAAAAGCAAGAGATTGTGAAACTTGAAGCTATTGACAAAATAGAGCACATGGGATCAACAATTATTTTGTCAGAAAATTTGAAATCAAAATTGGATTCATTAGAGAAGACTATATCTAAAACAGCGGGTTTTGAAAAGACTTTGAATGTGTGTTTAAATTGCCGAATCATTTTGAGAAGAAATTTACATGTTGAAAGAGGTCTGGTAAATGGATCAATGGGTAATGTTGTTGATTTTGAGAAGTACAGAAATAGAGATGGAATAGAATTTTTAAAAATTAAATTTGATGGCATTGAGGAAGTACAGCTAATTGGTCGTTGTTCTGCTAGGTTTTTGCTTGTTAAAGACTTATATGTTCGCCGTAAACAGTTTCCTGTTTGCTTGGCATATGCGGTAACAATTCATAAATCGCAAGGTTTAAGTGTAGACAGTGCATTGGTGAATATTGGCAGTTCTGTGTTCAAGGAGGGTATGGCATATGTGGCATTGTCACGAGTTAGAACTTTATCAGGATTGTACTTGATTGACTGTGATGTCACAAACATTTGTGCGGATCTAGATTGTGTTAAGGAATACAATAGCTTAAGAAGAGAGTATGTGCCACATTTGCCTCAATATCCTTTGTTTGAGAAACGTGTGGTAGGCCGCAAACGTAGAAATATCTGTACTAGTAGGGAGGTTGTTGCAAAAAGACTAAAAGTCAATGAACCGAAAATTGTTAGCAGAAACAAAGTGGATTCTGTTGAAGATGTTGTCGGTTTTCAATTTGAAAACAGTTCTGGTGTCAACTGCTATGCAAATGTAGTGGTTAATGTTCTCTTTTCACTAGAGAGTTTAAAAGAACAGATTCTGTTGAATTCAGAACAAATTTTATGCTGTTTATTGAATTCTGTTTTCGAGAAATGTAGCACTGATCGAACAAAAGTAGAAAGTGTGTCTGAAGTTCGTTATCTGTTAGATGAATGTTCAGGGCAAACAGACTTCTCTGAAAATAATCAGCAAGATTGTCAGGAGTTTTTAATGTATATGCTTGATGTATTGCAAGATGAGGGTGTAGATGTAGATCACCTGTTTGGGCTTTCTTATCAATGGCAGCATGACTGCGAGAATTGTAGGGTATCAAGTACTACTAGTGTAGACTCAGAAAGATTTATATATTTAACTTTGCCAGACAGTAAATCAGTCTCCTTTAATAAGCTAGTAAATGCAGCGGATCACAACATGGAGTGTAGCCAATGTAAATCTGAAATGATGTCAACATTATTTATACGTAGATATGGACAGTATGTCATTTTAATGATTCAACGATGTAGGCCTGATGGCTCAAAATTGTCAACTTTAATAAAACATTTTGTGGCTTCTCAGCTTTCAATATCAGGAAGGACTTTTGTAACTGTAGCAATTATCTATCACGATGGTCCTTCAACAACATCAGGACATTGTACAGCTTATTTAAAGTCTCGAAACGGCTGGTCATTCTGCAATGATTCCGTTGTAACTTTCAAAAAAAAATTGCCGTTTGACCTTAAAAATTCTTACCTGGAGTTTTTAAAACCAAAATTTTAATGAAAGAATCTCGGGATTTCCTGTGAAGAATTGCAAAAGGTTCATGAAGTAGAGGGAATGTAAGTCTGCAATGCTGTCTAGATTATTGGTCCAAAACTTTTAATTATAATGTCAATTTAAAATCCAACTATATAAACCTGATGCAAGTAAGTCTGCTTCATAGTAAGCAGTATCAGTGTCATAGGAAAAGGAGAACATGAGTGATAAAGAAGGGTAAGATATTAGTAGTCCAGGATTGTGAAAATAATCTTAAATGTATTCTTTTTGAAAGTTGCGAAAATAGAAAATGTCGGGATTTGATTGGAAGAATTACAAGAGTAGCGAATCGCGGCAACATGATTTGGCCTAGTGGAAACATGTGATAGAATGAGAGAAGTCTTTTCTTCTATGTAACATATTTTTCGTATCGATGGAGGTTTTCTTTCAGAAAGTGGCGGGCTGAAAATATTTATAGCACAACAGAGTGAATGCTGTTCATAGGAGATCCTTCGACGTCATTGAAAGTAAGTTAATTTTAAGGAGTTTTGAAATCAGATTTCTTAGGTTGTATGGTTTTTTTTAAACACAGTCATTTTGATTGTGTTTTTTTTTCCCCGCTGTTACATGATGAATACGTTCAAGTCACTGATTTAAGTGAAATTTGATACATTCTGAGAACAGCAAAAATAAACCATATAACATGTATAATTAATGTTCTTCTGTTTGTACTTATGATATACATTTAGAAATGTGAGGTAGATATGGAGAAACTGAGTCTTCTGTAAGTGTCAATTTTAATGCTTACAGTGCTGTATTTCCGGGTACTGTTTTTTTTAAAAAAAGGAATAGGCCTCACCTCAAAGAAAGCTCTTCAAAGCACACATCTTATTTGCATCCTGAAACTATCATTTAAAATATTAGAGACAATTTTATGATGGCTTTACATCTTTTTTGCGCTGCTATTGCATCACTATTGTGAGACATCAGCAGTGCAAAAGAAGTACCATGTTCCAAAATAGGTCTCAGTTCATCAGCATGAAGATACTGTTTATTTAAAATATATATTTTTAGGATTGTGTAGGGGACGTAGAGAAGCAGAGGCTTCTGTAAATGTCAAAATTGTTGAAAAAGTGTTTCTTCTTGAACCTTTTCCCTTTTCTTTTGTAATTTTTAAATACATGTAGTAATATTTTTGGAAATGTTTGTTTTCTCTTTTACAGATTGAAAGTATGAAAAAATATTTAAAAAAGGTAACAAGAATTATAAGGTAAATGTTTTCTACTCTTTTTACCCGCAATGCACTGCTGATGATGTCACTGACCATGTCATGAATGATGTAATAAGAGGACATGATTTACTTCATTGGTAGGCCTTCACATGCTTTATCTGCTCTGTATTCTTCAACAAGTGTAAAATTAATCTGTAACCCTGAGTAGGTCTCACCTTAAACAAACCTCACGAGACATCACACCTTATCGTCATCCTGAATTAATAAATAGATCTATTAAACACTATCTCTGATTTACTCTCTATAGCTGTCTTTCTTTTTACATTACTCTCTGTTTACTTCCCTTATACTAACTCTTCTTTTTTTAAAAAAAATATTTTTTTGGTTCGCTTCAAGTTCGCGAACCGGGCAGCGAACTTGAAGCGAACTAAAGAAAATAGCTTGTCAGAGTGCTAAACATTCTAGCAATTTTATTTGAAAGGGGAGGTAGTTCTGAAAAGAACTTTTTTTTTATGTTTTTGTTGTTTTATTTTTTTATTTTTTATTTTCTGAACATTTTTTGTTTTTTTTGTATTTTTAGAACAGTTTTATGTTTTTTTTGTGTTTTTCATGGAGGGGAAACAACAAAAAAACAGGCATCGGAAAGGTCTCAACAGGAGCAAAGAAAAAATTACTGCTTGGGTGGGTTAGGGCAGTTGTGGTTATCAAACACCAAGTTTATTAAGTTTACGCTCATGTTGCCACATGAGAGCATAGCACCACAATGTATGCACGTTAACTTCATGTGCTTGAAGTTTGGCTGTATGTTTGGCACAGTTTCCTGTGCCTCTCTTACAGTCAAATTTATATTAGAAGTTGATTTGGCCACAGGAGTTGTCGGGGGATTATCTTGCAGATCCCTTAACTCTGCCCGGCTGTAATTTAATGGATGCCACCTGACCATATGGCGATGCATAGTATAGTTGCCCATACTATACTTTTTCTCTGTGCCTCGAGATAATCTTTTTTTGCAAATTAGGCAGGTGGCATATTTGGCATTAACCTTCTTCTCCCCTCGAGGAATTGAGAAAAATTGCCAAATGAAACTTGTTTTCCTTCCGGAAACACGGGGCAACTCCTGAATAAAATCAGGTTCATCAGTGTCCTCTTCTTCTAAGTCGTCTTCTTCCTCCTCTCTGTTTGAGATGAATTGAGATGGTGGTCCTCTCTTGTCATGAGGAGGTTGAGGTGGTGGTGGGGGTCCACCAGATGAAGCAAAGATAGAAGCCATTGCAATCAAAATTGGAAATGGTCTTTCTCTCACCAAGATGAAAGTCAGAGTGAGGAAAGAAGAAGGGGTTTACGTGATTTTGGAAAAGCAAAAGTTCGGAACCAATGAAAAGTGTTATTTTTAGGTCACATGACCTAGTCATACATCATTTGGAAACCAAAAGTGAAATGAACCAATGAAAACTTTGATAAACAAATCACATGACTTGTTCCGCTCACGTTACGCGGTGCGCGCCGCGTCCCGCATTGTTTCCGGTTCGCGGTCCCGAGCACTTTCGGGAGCGCTAAAGCGGCGCGTCATAAGACGCATTACGCGACAATGATACGTCGCGCTTCCGCGACGTGTCACAATTCCGCTAACGTAACGTTTACCGGTTCGCGTACTAGATCGCGGCATCAAGATGAGCTAACGGAAAGCTTCCCGGTTCGCTTACCGGAAGCGAAGAAAAAACATATTTCAATTAAAATTATCAATAAACATCTAAAATATATTTTGGGTTTTAAAGTAGAATACATTTTACAGCTACAGATGTTAGCTTTTAAAAAACCAATGAAATTCACAGAAAAACCATAGGTTATAGTCCATATATAGTTAGGAATTTGCATTTACAAAACCTTGAAAATTCAATGAAAAAACCATTGGTTATAGAACATATTTAGTTAGGAATTTGCATTTACAAAACCTTATTTTACTCGCATAAAACCATTGAAATTCCATATATAGTTAGATGCGCTAACTATATATCGCGCACCCGCAATCCACTGCTGATGATGTCACATATTACATCATTCATGACATGGTCAGTGACATCACTGATGACATCACTGATGACATCTCAAATGACATCACTGATGACATCACTGGTGACATCTCAAATGACATCACTGATAACATCTCAAATGACATCACTGATGACATCACTGATGACATCTCAAGTGACATCACTGATGACATCACTGATGATATCATTCATGTGACAATACAATGCATCTCCTCACACTTTAATATAACCTCTGTTACATCCAGTGTAAAATACAGAATATAATTTTTTAAACCATTGACACACCAATACTAGTTACTACATACACACTCACTGATTCCAATGTCTACACACAGATTCACTCATTCACCCATACAATCATTCAAACATACAATCACTCATCTTTACAACACTATCATATGCACTCATACACCTATACAGACACTCACACTCTGCCATTCATCCATGGAGTTACTCACACACCTAGTCAGTCCTGTAAAGAATCAATCACACTTCCATTTTCTAATGAATACAGTTAAACATAGAGTACCTTACATTTTCAAACATATACTAACACATACTTACTCTCTTATACAATCATTGATACAAGAACACATTGATCTCCACAGAGTCATACATCTCCCAGCCAGCCACACACACATTCAGTCTCCCATACAAATACTTCGACAATCAATCAATAACCCATTTAGTTACTCATATAGCTACTGATCAACACATGCAGCAGTTTACAGAACAACAGACATAATGATGCACAAATTAAGACAGTTTAGTCACTAACCCATGCACTTAGTGAGACACATTTGATCACTCACTCATACAGTCAGTCACGCACCTACTAAATCCTTCATCCAGACACTTCTACATCTACTCATTCTTCAATATGTAAAACATATTTAAACTTTACAGAAACACACAGTCACTGGATGATGTCCTCAGTGATGTCATCAGTGATGTCATTTGAGATGTCATCAGTGATGTCATCAGTGATGTCACTGACCATGTCATGAATGATGTAATATGTGACATCATCAGCAGTGGATTGCGGGTGCGCGATATATAGTTAGCGCATCTAACTATATATGGAATTTCAATGGTTTTATGCGAGTAAAATAAGGTTTTGTAAATGCAAATTCCTAACTATATATGTTCTATAACCTATGGTTTTTTCTGTGAATATATATATATATATATATATATATATATATATATATATATATATATATATATATATATATATATATATATATATATATATATATATATATTACCTACTGGCGTCTCGCCAGTAGGTATATATAGTTAGGATTTTTTGTCTATGGGACTTTTGAAAATTCTATGTCTAATAACTTTGGCGTTTGTGGACGGAATCGGCTGACATTTTCAGGAAAATGGCACATTTTGTTTCTGAGCAGCCCCTGAAAATTTGGGGGGGTTTCGTCAAGGGGGGGGCG
The DNA here is from genome assembly GCF_964263255.1 of Lissotriton vulgaris. Taxonomy (NCBI): domain Eukaryota; kingdom Metazoa; phylum Chordata; class Amphibia; order Caudata; family Salamandridae; genus Lissotriton; species Lissotriton vulgaris. The sequence goes on from NW_028244596.1 coordinate 16,407, forward strand.
AGAAAAAAGGGGGGTCCCAAAACGCGTTTTTCCCATGTTAATTTCCATAGGGTCTTTGGCCTCACTTTTAGCTCGAACGGCTGAATGGATTTGCACGAAACTTGGCAAAATTGTAGGGACTGTTAGCCCGATGTGCCTTTGCTAGGTCTCAATATATGTGCTCCAGTGGATTTTGAGAAATTAATGTTCAAAACAAGATATATATCTGTAACAGCGCTCCAGGCTGCGCTCCGGTCCGCTTACTTTTCGCGAAACGGAACTTTGCGATGCGAAGCTGATTGGCTCCCCGGTGTCTGTCAACATTCTAAACAGTCCGGAGCGGCCGCCATCTTATCTCTCGGTAGGATCGAGAGAGAAGAAGAGGTGGAAAACGAAGGGGGAATTTAATGAAAGGGGGCAAGGTATACCCCTCTTGACCCCTAGGAATGTTGTTGGGGTTATTAAAGGGTCCCGTGGGGAAAATAAAAAAAAAATTATTTTTCACGGTAGAAGCGCTTCCCGGGCCGCGAACTGGGCCGCAAACTGGTAGCGAAACGGGAATTCGCCATTTTGCGCTTCGTTTTAATTAAATTACTAGGTATAAGGGGGTGCGGGAGACGTATCCTAATCCCTTATGTTTTCTGAGGGTGGCTGAGGAGGCTCATATATGTTGATACATGTCTTCCAGCGGCTGTGCGTGAGCTTTTTTTTTTTTGCTGCGTGACGTCTGTTAACGTTCGATTCGATGGAAATCAGGAAGTGTTGACCGCCAATTTGTCAGTGTGATAAAATATTTTGTTATAAATGAATCCTTATTGATAAACATTGTCTGCGCCATCTTGCCTTTTTTCCAATGCCACAATTTTGTCGTGCACGGCAGCCATTTTAGATGCCAGGCCGGTCCCAGGCTATCACCTAGCCCTGCGGATGTAGTTTATGGCCCCAGCTGTAGAGAATCCAGACATGCCAACCCTCCCGATTCAGGCGTGAGACTACTGATTTCAGTGCTAGTCTCCCGCCTCCCGATTTCTGCATGCAAAAACCCGGGGGCATATTACCAACAACTAGCGATAATTTTTGTCTCTAATTTGCTTAGAGACAAAAATTATCGCCGCACATCGGCGATTTTTATCGCAGATAAACCTTGCTATTAGCAAGATTTATCGCAAATGCGATAAAAAACGGCCGCAATGCATGAATATCGCTGAAAAGTCAGCGATATTCATGCATTATCGAGCAAATGCTCTTAGCCATGTTATCCACCTCCCATTGGATAACATGGCTAAGAACTGCTCAGGGCAGGCGTTAGCTTTTGGAGATATTCGCGCTTAGCGCGAATATCTCCAAAAGTTGGTAATAGGAGATAGCGATGTTAGGGACTGTTTCCAGTCGCTAACATCTTGGCACGCCCACTTTGCATGTCATTAGTGATAAATATCACTGACATGCAAAGCGGGGCCCAAGATGGTCGCTATCTCCTTTTAGCTGTCACTAACTGGTGTTAGCGACAGCTTGGTAATAGGGAGATAATTTTATCTCCGCTTTCTTGGCTTTTAAAGCCAAAAAAGCGGAGATAAACCCCCTTGATAATATGCCCCACGATTCCTCAGGGGTTTCAGCTGACAAGGCTTGGTATTGTGTTACGTGGTAATTCTTCCAGGAAACGTCAGAGGGTCGATGCAGGGGTTCTAGAAGGGGTGATAAACCATTTAAGCCTCATGAACAAGCGCATGGTCTTTTAAAGATCTGTGAAGTACTCGGAGCTGCGGTGTGTGTGTGTCCTCTTTCAGGAGCGGGCGGGGGGGGGCGCACTGCCAGCAACTTGCCAGGCCAGGCAGTGTCCAACACTTGCATCACCCTTTCTCTGCCTGCTATTGCGCTCCATGCTGCGGAAAGGTAAGAAAAAGAACGTGCATTTGAGTTTGAAATGTCCGATCCTGTAGCAGTACACTTGCAAAGCCCACACATGACAATAACCCGATTCAAGGCCCCATTCACCCGATTTTTTTAAAATATATAGCACTCCAACAAAGTAGGATTATAAAACTTTATTAACTTTTAAATATAACGAACGGAACAAAAACTGTAAAAACATTTAAACATTTTTGACAAAAAAAAGCAACAATGGTCAGAAGCTGTCTTTTGTGCGAATAGTCCCAAGGCAGCACAACGTGCTGAGTTCTGGACGGCACCCAGGTGATGTCACCTGGGTGCCGCACTGGTTTTTGGGATCCTACAATGCAGCTCAGAAAAACAGCGTGGGGCGTCCCGGGTGGTGCGGGGGGAGGCCTCGTCAGTAGCGGTCTGTTGTGCGAATAGTCCCAAGGCAGCAGAACGCGCTGAGATGTGGATGGCACCCAGGTGATGCCCAGTAAACTGCCGCACTGGTTTTGGTATCCTACAATGCTGCTCCGAAAATTGGCGTGGGGCGGCCCGGGGGGGGCGTGGGGGAGGCGGCGTGAACGGGCCTCCCCAGGTGGCGGCCATCCAGCTGAGTTGCGCCCGCTCTTGCGGCTACAGCGTCTCGCTCACCATGTAGTTGAGTTGCTCCCACTCTTGCAGTGCAGCGATAGGCGGTTGCCACAGGACTCTTAAAATGGCGGCCGGCTCTTCGGTTTTGGGCCTGGTCCACTAAAATGGCCCTGGGACACCTTGGAACTCGGACGCTTGCCTGCTAGGGCTTGGGCTCCATTCTCGAAAGCGTCCCCTCAGCCGTGAAGATTCTACAAAAGTCTTGGGGGCCCTCGACTCCTGCAGGCTTCCGGTGGGGAGCGGCTGCCATGATTGCTCGCGGAATGACCACGACGGAGCCACGAGATGGTGGTGCTCTCATGCTGACGCCAGCTTCAGTCTGAAACATCCAGAAACAAGGTGGGGCTTTCATCGTTTGGGAAAAAAAATGTTCTAAACCAATGAAAAGTGTTATTTTTAGGTCATATGACCAAGCCTTCCATCTTTAGGAAACCAAAAGTAAAATGAACCAATGAAAAGTTTTATAAACAAGTCACATGACCTGTTATGCGGCATAGGGCTACAAAAAGTGTAGAAAATCCGTTGGCACGTGAGGCGGCGTCAGTAGCGGACCGATGTGCGAATAGGCCGAAGGCAGCACAACGCGCCGAGATCCGGATGGCACCGAGTTAGTGTCCAGCAAGTTGCTGCACTGGTGTGGCTATCCTACAATGCCGTGCCGAAAATCGGCGTGGGGCGCCCCATTGGCCTGTGATGTCGCGTCAGTCAGTGGGGGCTGTGCGTCTCCCCCAAGATGGAGGCTCCTCGGCAGCAGTGGGGCGCCCCTTATCTTTTCACTCGCCGTCCAACTGAGTTGCGCCCGCACTTGCGGCTACAGTAGGCCGAAGGCAGCACAACGCACCGAGATCCGGATGGCACCGAGGTGGTGTCCAGCAAATTGCCGCACTGGTGTGGTCATCCTACAATGCTGCGCCGAAAGACGGCGTGTCCAGCTGAGTTGCGGTCACTCTTGCGGTACAGTGAGTCGAACGCGCAGAGATCCGGATGGCACCGAGGTGGTGTCCAGCAAATTGCCGCACTGGTGTGGCCATCCTACAATGCTGCGCCGAAAGACGGCGTGTCCAGCTGAGTTACGGTCACTCTTGCGGTACAGTGACTCGAACGAGCCGAGATCCGGATAGCACCGAGGTAGTGTCCAGCAAGTTGCCGCACTGGTGTGGCCATCCTACAATGCTGGGCTGAAAGTCGGCGTGGGGTGCCCCGTTGGTTTATGAGGTGATGTCAGTAGTGGACCGATGTGTGAATAGGTCGGAACCAGCACAAGGCGCCCTGCACTGTTGAGCCTTTTTCAATGCCTGTTTTTTGTTGTTTCCCCTCCATCAAAAACAAAAAAAATATATAAAACTGTGCAAAAATACAAAAAAATCTAAAAATGTTTAGAAAAGCAGTGCTTGTAAGACTGTCTGAAGCTTATTTGCACCTGCTGCAGCTTCACTATTGCCCTGGTGTGGCCAAAGATCGCCCATGACATAGGCGGCCGGCTCCCGAGGTCCGGCGGAACTTTTTTCCTTTTCCTTTCTGCTTCTTGTCCCACAATCCGTTTCACCTGAAGACACGACCAGGTCCCTGAATGTGTGCAGGGGGACGCTATTGATTGAATGAAAATGGCGGCTTGACACAAAGCTGACTCAAGCGTTGCTGTTGATGCTATACAGACAAAAATTGGTTTTCAGTTTGTACATTCTTCAGGATTTTTTTTTCCATCCAAGGCTGATTGAGAGTTTGTAGAAAAATGGCTTCAGATTTTCCACATATTACTCTTCAACATTCTTCCTAAATGTAACAATGTGAGACTCACTAGGAGAACGGCTGTTTATCTTTCCTTTCAAAATGCTGCCAACAATATTTTCTGAATAGAAGACACCATCTTGTAGCATAAAGGGCCGAAAGGGGTTCTGGTCTGGCCGATGGTTGGTGGAGACATTTTGACTATATCTTGGACCTGCCCGGCCTCGCCCAAAATGGCGCCGGTATATATGGGACTCGGAACTCCTTGTTATGTACTGGTTGAACAACCTTGATATCACGAGATATGAATGCAGTTTTGATGCTCATGGCGGGCGGGGACGAGAATTGATTGAATATTTCGACATCCCTATTGATATTAAGTTCTGATGTGTTATTGATTACTGTACTATTGAAAGTTCGAATTAACGTCACCCATGGTACTTGCACGCAAATGTATATCTAGATAACTTTTTTGTAGGTGGCCCTGTCGTATTTTAATTACAAAATGTACGTCCACCGATTCCGCAACTGTTAGACACCTTAGTTCTTGCAACCTAATGGCTCGCTCGTTACGTTCCTCTATAATGTAAATGTCTCCTCATCATATACGATTTCAGTTTGCTACGTGGCTGGCCCACGTGGTTATAGGCCCGTATTTGTATACTGACATTTTCACAATAAAGGTTTTTAAAACAAAACATGGTAGTAGTATTTACATTGGTAAAGTTTTTACTTTTAGTCACTGTTTTCGAATCAGTAAAAGGCAAGTGAAATAAAGCAGTCCAATTACATGACGGATAAAAGGTATAATATGTAGGAACGCAGTAAAGATAAATGGTCAAGGGCAGTTGTGTTTTCCACTCCTGCAACATAAAGTGATCGATAAGAATCTGATAATCAGGCGTATCGGCGACTAAGACAGCAGGCTGAGTCTCTTTTACTCAACGGCTCCGTCATGGAACGAAGAAACGCCCTTTTTCTTGAAAAAGGAATATATTTTACTTGCAGGACAGTTGTAAATTTTCCGGGAAAGTACATTAGCCTGGAATATTATAACATATATGTTTTAAAAAAAAAAGTTCGAAATCAATAAAAAGCGTATTTTTTAGGTCATATGACCAAGCTTTTCATTATTAAAATAACAAAAGTAAAATGAACCAATAAAAAGTTTTATTAACAAGTCACATGACCTGTTATGCTTACGTTACGCGCTGCGCGCCGCGCCCCGGATCACTTCCGGGTGCGCTAACGCGGCGTGTCATATAACGCATTACGCGACAACGTAGGTCAAGAATATAGTCAAAATGTCTCCACCAACCAGCGTTCGGAACACAACCCCTTTCAGCAGTCCAAAAAGTTCTGTAAAATGACAACAGAGGGGACAGGCAACAAGAACCATCAGTCAAAGAGGGGAGGGCAAGTTCTTCTCTACCGGGTCATGTTGGGGCGCTACCGGAACTGATCGAATTGGTAGTCTACAGTGTTTCTGGATGTTGCAGACTAAAGCTGGCGTCAGCATGAGAGCACTACCATCTCGTAGGTCCGTCGTGGCCATTCCACTAGCAAACATGGCAGCCGCTCCCCACCAGAAGCCTGCGGGAGTCGGGGGCTCCCAAGACTTTTGTAGAATCTTCACGGCTGAGGGGACGCTTTTGAGAATGGGACCCAAGCCCTATCAGGGAAGCGTCCGAGTTCCAAGGTGTCCCAGGGCCATTTTAGTGGACCACGTCCAAATCTGAAGAGCTGGCCGCCATTTTGAGAGTCCTGTGGCAGTCGCTTATCGTTGCATCGCAAGAGCGGGAGCAACTCAACTACATGGTGAGCGAGACGCTGTAGTCGCAAGAGCGGGCGGTAAACAGCTGAATGGCGGAAGAGGCACAGTGTAGCAAAAGCGGGCGGAATGGCAACTAAAACGGTAAAGGGGCGCCCCACTACAGCGTGTCTTCAGGTCAAACGGATTGTGGGACAAGGTCCAGAATAGAAGAGTCATCAAAAGGCAAAAAGTTCCGCCGGACCCCGGGTGCCGGCCGCCTATGTCGGGGGCGATCTCAGGCTAAACCGGTGCTATAAGACTTGGGGAGGGGGTCGGAGCCAAGTGTCTTCTCCGAGTCTGTGCCATCACACCGCCCCTTGGGGGCCTCCGTCAAGCGGTTTAGGGAGGTACCATATCACATTGTTTTCAAATGCAGTCAGGTCCACAAACGACACTCACTTACTTTGAGAATAGTGAAGCTGCAGTAGGTGGAAATAAGCTTCAGACAGTGTTACAAGCGCTGCTCAGAACTCTGAACTATGGCACCCAACATCCAGAACTTATGCCATTTGAGAATGGCAGTGACATTGAAGCAACTCAGGGACCAAAACCATTAACGTACTTTCACGTATGAAAATCTTACTTGGGGAGGGGGCAGGAGCGAAGCGCCCCCTCCCAGTCCGCGCCACCACACCGTATGTTGAAAATCTGAAGCCATCGTTCTACAAACTCAACCAACCTTGGATGGAAAAATCTAGAAAAATGTACAAACTGAAAACCAGTTTTGGTCTGCATAGCATCAGTAGCAACGCTTGCTATCAGAGTGCATGAGTTTCATGCTCGATCGATTGAGAAGCCGGATCGGGCAATAAAAAGTATAAAATAGTTATGTAAATAGTTATTTAATAAAATGTTTTACCCTGTTTCTTTGCTGGTGTGTTGTATATATTTTTAATATTTGCATAGGGTTTGTCGTTTCTTTTGGACGGGGTGGGTGACGAAGCCGAGCTGTCTTGCAGCCCTCATGGTGTGGAGCTCAGTTCATCTCACTATTTTCGTATTTCTCATGAAGGGTTGTTCCTAATATTTCTATTTTAGCGAGGTCAAAAAGAGATCCAATTAGTGGCCTACTGATTTTGCTCGATTAATTTTATTGTTTTACACGATTTTTCACGATTTTTCACTATCTGCAAAGACTAAACAGAGTATTGCGACTTTGTGCTTGTTTGTAAATAGAGAATGAACCAAAGAGAATCAATTGTAAAACAGTAAATGCTTGGATAACAATCAATCAAATGGAGAGACAAGCAGGCACGACGGATTACAACGGGGGTAAAGGCCTGCGTTAACTACTCTTCACTATCTGCAAAGAGAGAGTACTACTAAGAGAAAAGAGGGGAGGGGGGCAGCGTTCAAAGCACATCAGCGTGCATGAACACAAAAAAGTTTTTACCTATCACGTACTTGACATTTTACAGCTTTTGATATTTGCTATTAAAAAACCAATGAAATTCACTGAAAAAACCATAGGTTATAGGCCATATATAGTTAGGAATTTGCATTTACAAAACCTTGAAAATTCACTGAAAAAACCATTGGTTATAGACCATATATAGTTAGGGATTAGCCTTTTCAAAACCTTATTTTACTCACACAAAACCATTGAAATTTCATATATAGTTAGTTCCACTAACTATATATCGCGCACCCGCAATCCACTGCTGATGATGTCACATATTACATCATTCATGACATGGTTAGCGACATCACTGATGACATCTCAAATGACATCACTGATGACATCTCAAATGACATCACTGATGACATCTCAAATGACATCACTGATAAAATCACTGATAACATCTCATTTGACATGACTGATCACATCACTGATGATATCATTCATGTGATAATACCATGAACCTCTTCAGACTCTAATATAACCTTAGATACAATCAGTGTAAACAGACAGTCACAGACTGTCACTCATCCATGGAGTTACTCACACACCTAGTCAGTTATGCAAAAAATCAATCACACCTCCATTTTCTCAACTATACAGTTATACACACCTTACTTATTCAAACATATACTAACACATATTTACTTTACTCTCTTATACAATCCCTGATACATGTTCACAATGATCCATACAGCCACTCACACATTCACTGGCTCTTATGCACAGTTATTTATATATGTCAACTCTCACATGTACTGTGTTTTACATATGTACTTACTTTGACATGTAGCACTGAGATATCCATTCACTCACTAATACACTCATGCACAGTCAACCGCCCATACAGCTGTTTCCACATGCACTTTTGAACCCATACATATAGTGAATCAACTACTCACACATCTATGTACAGAGTCACACACCTCCCAGCCACCCATACACACACACTCAGTTTCCCATACAAATACTTGGACAACCAATGAATAACCCATACAGTTACTCATATAGCTACTGATCAACATATGCAGCAGTTTGTAGAACAACAGATATAATGATGCACAAATTAAAACAGTTTAGTCACTAACCCATGCACTCAGTGAGACACATTTAATCACTCACTCATACAGTCAGTCATGCACCTACTAAATCCTTCATCCAGACACTTATACATCCACTCATTCCTCAATATGTAAGACATATTTTAACTTTACAGAAACATACAGTCACTGGATGTTGTCATCAGTGATGTCATCAGTGATGTCATTTGAGATGTCATCAGTGATGTCATCAGTGATGTCACTAACCATGTCATGAATGATGTAATATGTGACATCATCAGCAGTGGATTGCGGGTGCGCGATATATAGTTAGTGGAACTAACTATATATGAAATTTCAATGGTTTTGTGTGAGTAAAATAAGGTTTTGAAAAGGCTAATCCCTAACTATATATGGTCTATAACCAATGGTTTTTTCAGTGAATTTTCAAGGTTTTGTAAATGCAAATTCCTAACTATATATGGCCTATAACCTATGGTTTTTTCAGTGAATATATATATATATATATATATCCACCAAACGATCACTTCCACGAAAATGACCAGAGGACACAGCGGGGGTTGCAGGGCGACCATTTATTCACAGTGCTAGAGATGATGCATTACGGCATTCCGCCTTCTTCTGATGTCCCTTGCACTGGTTCACACTCATTCCCTCCTTTTGACTGTTCAACGGCTCCGCCTCTGATTGCCTACAGCTGCAGCCTGTCATCGGAAGACATATATTTACAACAAGGGGTGGTGAGGGACAGAGTCTCTGAATTAAGCAGAAAGCTCTCACCCAGTCAAGAGATCAGGGCTAGATCCAACACCGTTTTTTAGCTCACTGCACCATCCCAGTTTCAGAACCTGGCTGTATGCAAATTAGTCTGTTCCTGTCCCAGTGCATGATGGGAACAGGGCAAACCAAACTACAAAAGCCAATTCTTACACTGGGAAGGAAACAAGCTCCCGGGGACCGGTTTCTGGCATTACAGCCGTCTTCGGCCCGGTTTGCTTGAATCCTGATGGTGCAATGAGCAAGGGTCTCACATCTGAGAATACCCTTCCACGCTTAGGGTGGACAAAAATATTTACAACAAGGGGTGGTGAGGGACAGAGTCTCTGAATTAAGCAGAAAGCTCTCACCCAGTCAAGAGATCAGGGCTAGATCCAACACCGTTTTTTAGCTCACTGCACCATCCCAGTTTCAGAACCTGGCTGTATGCAAATTAGTCTGTTCCTGTCCCAGTGCATGATGGGAACAGGGCAAACCAAACTACAAAAGCCAATTCTTACACTGGGAAGGAAACAAGCTCCCGGGGACCGGTTTCTGGCATTACAGCCGTCTTCGGCCCGGTTTGCTTGAATCCTGATGGTGCAATGAGCAAGGGTCTCACATCTGAGAATACCCTTCCACGCTTAGGGTGGACAAAAATATTTACAACAAGGGGTGGTGAGGGACAGAGTCTCTGAATTAAGCAGAAAGCTCTCACCCAGTCAAGAGATCAGGGCTAGATCCAACACCGTTTTTTAGCTCACTGCACCATCCCAGTTTCAGAACCTGGCTGTATGCAAATTAGTCTGTTCCTGTCCCAGTGCATGATGGGAACAGGGCAAACCAAACTACAAAAGCCAATTCTTACACTGGGAAGGAAACAAGCTCCCGGGGACCGGTTTCTGGCATTACAGCCGTCTTCGGCCCGGTTTGCTTGAATCCTGATGGTGCAATGAGCAAGGGTCTCACATCTGAGAATACCCTTCCACGCTTAGGGTGGACAAAAATATTTACAACAAGGGGTGGTGAGGGACAGAGTCTCTGAATTAAGCAGAAAGCTCTCACCCAGTCAAGAGATCAGGGCTAGATCCAACACCGTTTTTTAGCTCACTGCACCATCCCAGTTTCAGAACCTGGCTGTATGCAAATTAGTCTGTTCCTGTCCCAGTGCATGATGGGAACAGGGCAAACCAAACTACAAAAGCCAATTCTTACACTGGGAAGGAAACAAGCTCCCGGGGACCGGTTTCTGGCATTACAGCCGTCTTCGGCCCAGTTTGCTTGAATCCTGATGGTGCAATGAGCAAGGGTCTCACATCTGAGAATACCCTTCCACGCTTAGGGTGGACAAAAATATTTACAACAAGGGGTGGTGAGGGACAGAGTCTCTGAATTAAGCAGAAAGCTCTCACCCAGTCAAGAGATCAGGGCTAGATCCAACACCGTTTTTTAGCTCACTGCACCATCCCAGTTTCAGAACCTGGCTGTATGCAAATTAGTCTGTTCCTGTCCCAGTGCATGATGGGAACAGGGCAAACCAAACTACAAAAGCCAATTCTTACACTGGGAAGGAAACAAGCTCCCGGGGACCGGTTTCTGGCATTACAGCCGTCTTCGGCCCGGTTTGCTTGAATCCTGATGGTGCAATGAGCAAGGGTCTCACATCTGAGAATACCCTTCCACGCTTAGGGTGGACAAAAATATTTACAACAAGGGGTGGTGAGGGACAGAGTCTCTGAATTAAGCAGAAAGCTCTCACCCAGTCAAGAGATCAGGGCTAGATCCAACACCGTTTTTTAGCTCACTGCACCATCCCAGTTTCAGAACCTGGCTGTATGCAAATTAGTCTGTTCCTGTCCCAGTGCATGATGGGAACAGGGCAAACCAAACTACAAAAGCCAATTCTTACACTGGGAAGGAAACAAGCTCCCGGGGACCGGTTTCTGGCATTACAGCCGTCTTCGGCCCGGTTTGCTTGAATCCTGATGGTGCAATGAGCAAGGGTCTCACATCTGAGAATACCCTTCCACGCTTAGGGTGGACAAAAATATTTACAACAAGGGGTGGTGAGGGACAGAGTCTCTGAATTAAGCAGAAAGCTCTCACCCAGTCAAGAGATCAGGGCTAGATCCAACACCGTTTTTTAGCTCACTGCACCATCCCAGTTTCAGAACCTGGCTGTATGCAAATTAGTCTGTTCCTGTCCCAGTGCATGATGGGAACAGGGCAAACCAAACTACAAAAGCCAATTCTTACACTGGGAAGGAAACAAGCTCCCGGGGACCGGTTTCTGGCATTACAGCCGTCTTCGGCCCGGTTTGCTTGAATCCTGATGGTGCAATGAGCAAGGGTCTCACATCTGAGAATACTCTTCCACGCTTAGGGTGGACAAAAATATTTACAACAAGGGGTGGTGAGGGACAAAGTCTCTGAATTAAGCAGAAAGCTCTCACCCAGTCAAGAGATCAGGGCTAGATCCAACACCGTTTTTTAGCTCACTGCACCATCCCAGTTTCAGAACCTGGCTGTATGCAAATTAGTCTGTTCCTGTCCCAGTGCATGATGGGAACAGGGCAAACCAAACTACAAAAGCCAATTCTTACACTGGGAAGGAAACAAGCTCCCGGGGACCAGTTTCTGGCATTACAGCCGTCTTCGGCCCGGTTTGCTTGAATCCTGATGGTGCAATGAGCAAGGGTCTCACATCTGAGAATACCCTTCCACGCTTAGGGTGGACAAAAATATTTACAACAAGGGGTGGTGAGGGACAGAGTCTCTGAATTAAGCAGAAAGCTCTCACCCAGTCAAGAGATCAGGGCTAGATCCAACACCGTTTTTTAGCTCACTGCACCATCCCAGTTTCAGAACCTGGCTGTATGCAAATTAGTCTGTTCCTGTCCCAGTGCATGATGGGAACAGGGCAAACCAAACTACAAAAGCCAATTCTTACACTGGGAAGGAAACAAGCTCCCGGGGACCGGTTTCTGGCATTACAGCCGTCTTCGGCCCGGTTTGCTTGAATCCTGATGGTGCAATGAGCAAGGGTCTCACATCTGAGAATACCCTTCCACGCTTAGGGTGGACAAAAATATTTACAACAAGGGGTGGTGAGGGACAGCGTCTCTGAATTAAGCAGAAAGCTCTCACCCAGTCAAGAGATCAGGGCTAGATCCAACACCGTTTTTTAGCTCACTGCACCATCCCAGTTTCAGAACCTGGCTGTATGCAAATTAGTCTGTTCCTGTCCCAGTGCATGATGGGAACAGGGCAAACCAAACTACAAAAGCCAATTCTTACACTGGGAAGGAAACAAGCTCCCGGGGACCGGTTTCTGGCATTACAGCCGTCTTCGGCCCGGTTTGCTTGAATCCTGATGGTGCAATGAGCAAGGGTCTCACATCTGAGAATACCCTTCCACGCTTAGGGTGGACAAAAATATTTACAACAAGGGGTGGTGAGGGACAGAGTCTCTGAATTAAGCAGAAAGCTCTCACCCAGTCAAGAGATCAGGGCTAGATCCAACACCGTTTTTTAGCTCACTGCACCATCCCAGTTTCAGAACCTGGCTGTATGCAAATTAGTCTGTTTCCTGTCCCAGTGCATGATGGGAACAGGGCAAACCAAACTACAAAAGCCAATTCTTACACTGGGAAGGAAACAAGCTCCCGGGGACCGGTTTCTGGCATTACAGCCGTCTTCGGCCCGGTTTGCTTGAATCCTGATGGTGCAATGAGCAAGGGTCTCACATCTGAGAATACCCTTCCACGCTTAGGGTGGACAAAAATATTTACAACAAGGGGTGGTGAGGGACAGAGTCTCTGAATTAAGCAGAAAGCTCTCACCCAGTCAAGAGATCAGGGCTAGATCCAACACCGTTTTTTAGCTCACTGCACCATCCCAGTTTCAGAACCTGGCTGTATGCAAATTAGTCTGTTCCTGTCCCAGTGCATGATGGGAACAGGGCAAACCAAACTACAAAAGCCAATTCTTACACTGGGAAGGAAACAAGCTCCCGGGGACCGGTTTCTGGCATTACAGCCGTCTTCGGCCCGGTTTGCTTGAATCCTGATGGTGCAATGAGCAAGGGTCTCACATCTGAGAATACCCTTCCACGCTTAGGGTGGACAAAAATATTTACAACAAGGGGTGGTGAGGGACAGAGTCTCTGAATTAAGCAGAAAGCTCTCACCCAGTCAAGAGATCAGGGCTAGATCCAACACCGTTTTTTAGCTCACTGCACCATCCCAGTTTCAGAACCTGGCTGTATGCAAATTAGTCTGTTCCTGTCCCAGTGCATGATGGGAACAGGGCAAACCAAACTACAAAAGCCAATTCTTACACTGGGAAGGAAACAAGCTCCCGGGGACCGGTTTCTGGCATTACAGCCGTCTTCGGCCCGGTTTGCTTGAATCCTGATGGTGCAATGAGCAAGGGTCTCACATCTGAGAATACCCTTCCACGCTTAGGGTGGACAAAAATATTTACAACAAGGGGTGGTGAGGGACAGAGTCTCTGAATTAAGCAGAAAGCTCTCACCCAGTCAAGAGATCAGGGCTAGATCCAACACCGTTTTTTAGCTCACTGCACCATCCCAGTTTCAGAACCTGGCTGTATGCAAATTAGTCTGTTCCTGTCCCAGTGCATGATGGGAACAGGGCAAACCAAACTACAAAAGCCAATTCTTACACTGGGAAGGAAACAAGCTCCCGGGGACCGGTTTCTGGCATTACAGCCGTCTTCGGCCCGGTTTGCTTGAATCCTGATGGTGCAATGAGCAAGGGTCTCACATCTGAGAATACTCTTCCACGCTTAGGGTGGACAAAAATATTTACAACAAGGGGTGGTGAGGGACAGAGTCTCTGAATTAAGCAGAAAGCTCTCACCCAGTCAAGAGATCAGGGCTAGATCCAACACCGTTTTTTAGCTCACTGCACCATCCCAGTTTCAGAACCTGGCTGTATGCAAATTAGTCTGTTCCTGTCCCAGTGCATGATGGGAACAGGGCAAACCAAACTACAAAAGCCAATTCTTACACTGGGAAGGAAACAAGCTCCCGGGGACCGGTTTCTGGCATTACAGCCGTCTTCGGCCCGGTTTGCTTGAATCCTGATGGTGCAATGAGCAAGGGTCTCACATCTGAGAATACCCTTCCACGCTTAGGGTGGACAAAAATATTTACAACAAGGGGTGGTGAGGGACAGAGTCTCTGAATTAAGCAGAAAGCTCTCACCCAGTCAAGAGATCAGGGCTAGATCCAACACCGTTTTTTAGCTCACTGCACCATCCCAGTTTCAGAACCTGGCTGTATGCAAATTAGTCTGTTCCTGTCCCAGTGCATGATGGGAACAGGGCAAACCAAACTACAAAAGCCAATTCTTACACTGGGAAGGAAACAAGCTCCCGGGGACCGGTTTCTGGCATTACAGCCGTCTTCGGCCCGGTTTGCTTGAATCCTGATGGTGCAATGAGCAAGGGTCTCACATCTGAGAATACCCTTCCACGCTTAGGGTGGACAAAAATATTTACAACAAGGGGTGGTGAGGGACAGCGTCTCTGAATTAAGCAGAAAGCTCTCACCCAGTCAAGAGATCAGGGCTAGATCCAACACCGTTTTTTAGCTCACTGCACCATCCCAGTTTCAGAACCTGGCTGTATGCAAATTAGTCTGTTCCTGTCCCAGTGCATGATGGGAACAGGGCAAACCAAACTACAAAAGCCAATTCTTACACTGGGAAGGAAACAAGCTCCCGGGGACCGGTTTCTGGCATTACAGCCGTCTTCGGCCCGGTTTGCTTGAATCCTGATGGTGCAATGAGCAAGGGTCTCACATCTGAGAATACCCTTCCACGCTTAGGGTGGACAAAAATATTTACAACAAGGGGTGGTGAGGGACAGAGTCTCTGAATTAAGCAGAAAGCTCTCACCCAGTCAAGAGATCAGGGCTAGATCCAACACCGTTTTTTAGCTCACTGCACCATCCCAGTTTCAGAACCTGGCTGTATGCAAATTAGTCTGTTCCTGTCCCAGTGCATGATGGGAACAGGGCAAACCAAACTACAAAAGCCAATTCTTACACTGGGAAGGAAACAAGCTCCCGGGGACCGGTTTCTGGCATTACAGCCGTCTTCGGCCCGGTTTGCTTGAATCCTGATGGTGCAATGAGCAAGGGTCTCACATCTGAGAATACCCTTCCACGCTTAGGGTGGACAAAAATATTTACAACAAGGGGTGGTGAGGGACAGAGTCTCTGAATTAAGCAGAAAGCTCTCACCCAGTCAAGAGATCAGGGCTAGATCCAACACCGTTTTTTAGCTCACTGCACCATCCCAGTTTCAGAACCTGGCTGTATGCAAATTAGTTTGTTCCTGTCCCAGTGCATGATGGGAACAGGGCAAACCAAACTACAAAAGCCAATTCTTACACTGGGAAGGAAACAAGCTCCCGGGGACCGGTTTCTGGCATTACAGCCGTCTTCGGCCCGGTTTGCTTGAATCCTGATGGTGCAATGAGCAAGGGTCTCACATCTGAGAATACCCTTCCACGCTTAGGGTGGACAAAAATATTTACAACAAGGGGTGGTGAGGGACAGAGTCTCTGAATTAAGCAGAAAGCTCTCACCCAGTCAAGAGATCAGGGCTAGATCCAACACCGTTTTTTAGCTCACTGCACCATCCCAGTTTCAGAACCTGGCTGTATGCAAATTAGTCTGTTCCTGTCCCAGTGCATGATGGGAACAGGGCAAACCAAACTACAAAAGCCAATTCTTACACTGGGAAGGAAACAAGCTCCCGGGGACCGGTTTCTGGCATTACAGCCGTCTTCGGCCCGGTTTGCTTGAATCCTGATGGTGCAATGAGCAAGGGTCTCACATCTGAGAATACCCTTCCACGCTTAGGGTGGACAAAAATATTTACAACAAGGGGTGGTGAGGGACAGAGTCTCTGAATTAAGCAGAAAGCTCTCACCCAGTCAAGAGATCAGGGCTAGATCCAACACCGTTTTTTAGCTCACTGCACCATCCCAGTTTCAGAACCTGGCTGTATGCAAATTAGTTTGTTCCTGTCCCAGTGCATGATGGGAACAGGGCAAACCAAACTACAAAAGCCAATTCTTACACTGGGAAGGAAACAAGCTCCCGGGGACCGGTTTCTGGCATTACAGCCGTCTTCGGCCCGGTTTGCTTGAATCCTGATGGTGCAATGAGCAAGGGTCTCACATCTGAGAATACCCTTCCACGCTTAGGGTGGACAAAAATATTTACAACAAGGGGTGGTGAGGGACAGAGTCTCTGAATTAAGCAGAAAGCTCTCACCCAGTCAAGAGATCAGGGCTAGATCCAACACCGTTTTTTAGCTCACTGCACCATCCCAGTTTCAGAACCTGGCTGTATGCAAATTAGTCTGTTCCTGTCATAGTGCATGATGGGAACAGGGCAAACCAAACTACAAAAGCCAATTCTTACACTGGGAAGGAAACAAGCTCCCGGGGACCGGTTTCTGGCATTACAGCCGTCTTCGGCCCGGTTTGCTTGAATCCTGATGGTGCAATGAGCAAGGGTCTCACATCTGAGAATACCCTTCCACGCTTAGGGTGGACAAAAATATTTACAAGGGGTGGTGAGGGACAGAGTCTCTGAATTAAGCAGAAAGCTCTCACCCAGTCAAGAGATCAGGGCTAGATCCAAAACCGTTTTTTAGCTCACTGCACCATCCCAGTTTCAGAACCTGGCTGTATGCAAATTAGTCTGTTTCTGTCCCAGTGCATGATGGGAACAGGGCAAACCAAACTACAAAAGCCAATTCTTACACTGGGAAGGAAACAAGCTCCCGGGGACCGGTTTCTGGCATTACAGCCGTCTTCGGCCCGGTTTGCTTGAATCCTGATGGTGCAATGAGCAAGGGTCTCACATCTGAGAATACCCTTCCACGCTTAGGGTGGACAAAAATATTTACAACAAGGGGTGGTGAGGGACAGAGTCTCTGAATTAAGCAGAAAGCTCTCACCCAGTCAAGAGATCAGGGCTAGATCCAACACCGTTTTTTAGCTCACTGCACCATCCCAGTTTCAGAACCTGGCTGTATGCAAATTAGTCTGTTCCTGTCCCAGTGCATGATGGGAACAGGGCAAACCAAACTACAAAAGCCAATTCTTACACTGGGAAGGAAACAAGCTCCCGGGGACCGGTTTCTGGCATTACAGCCGTCTTCGGCCCGGTTTGCTTGAATCCTGATGGTGCAATGAGCAAGGGTCTCACATCTGAGAATACCCTTCCACGCTTAGGGTGGACAAAAATATTTACAACAAGGGGTGGTGAGGGACAGAGTCTCTGAATTAAGCAGAAAGCTCTCACCCAGTCAAGAGATCAGGGCTAGATCCAACACCGTTTTTTAGCTCACTGCACCATCCCAGTTTCAGAACCTGGCTGTATGCAAATTAGTCTGTTCCTGTCCCAGTGCATGATGGGAACAGGGCAAACCAAACTACAAAAGCCAATTCTTACACTGGGAAGGAAACAAGCTCCCGGGGACCGGTTTCTGGCATTACAGCCGTCTTCGGCCCGGTTTGCTTGAATCCTGATGGTGCAATGAGCAAGGGTCTCACATCTGAGAATACCCTTCCACGCTTAGGGTGGACAAAAATATTTACAACAAGGGGTGGTGAGGGACAGAGTCTCTGAATTAAGCAGAAAGCTCTCACCCAGTCAAGAGATCAGGGCTAGATCCAACACCGTTTTTTTAGCTCACTGCACCATCCCAGTTTCAGAACCTGGCTGTATGCAAATTAGTCTGTTCCTGTCCCAGTGCATGATGGGAACAGGGCAAACCAAACTACAAAAGCCAATTCTTACACTGGGAAGGAAACAAGCTCCCGGGGACCGGTTTCTGGCATTACAGCCGTCTTCGGCCCGGTTTGCTTGAATCCTGATGGTGCAATGAGCAAGGGTCTCACATCTGAGAATACCCTTCCACGCTTAGGGTGGACAAAAATATTTACAACAAGGGGTGGAGTCTCTGAATTAAGCAGAAAGCTCTCACCCAGTCAAGAGATCAGGGCTAGATCCAACACCGTTTTTTAGCTCACTGCACCATCCCAGTTTCAGAACCTGGCTGTATGCAAATTAGTCTGTTCCTGTCCCAGTGCATGATGGGAACAGGGCAAACCAAACTACAAAAGCCAATTCTTACACTGGGAAGGAAACAAGCTCCCGGGGACCGGTTTCTGGCATTACAGCCGTCTTCGGCCCGGTTTGCTTGAATCCTGATGGTGCAATGAGCAAGGGTCTCACATCTGAGAATACCCTTCCACGCTTAGGGTGGACAAAAATATTTACAACAAGGGGTGGTGAGGGACAGAGTCTCTGAATTAAGCAGAAAGCTCTCACCCAGTCAAGAGATCAGGGCTAGATCCAACACCGTTTTTTAGCTCACTGCACCATCCCAGTTTCAGAACCTGGCTGTATGCAAATTAGTCTGTTCCTGTCCCAGTGCATGATGGGAACAGGGCAAACCAAACTACAAAAGCCAATTCTTACACTGGGAAGGAAACAAGCTCCCGGGGACCGGTTTCTGGCATTACAGCCGTCTTCGGCCCGGTTTGCTTGAATCCTGATGGTGCAATGAGCAAGGGTCTCACATCTGAGAATACCCTTCCACGCTTAGGGTGGACAAAAATATTTACAACAAGGGGTGGTGAGGGACAGAGTCTCTGAATTAAGCAGAAAGCTCTCACCATGTCAAGAGATCAGGGCTAGATCCAACACCGTTTTTTAGCTCACTGCACCATCCCAGTTTCAGAACCTGGCTGTATGCAAATTAGTCTGTTCCTGTCCCAGTGCATGATGGGAACAGGGCAAACCAAACTACAAAAGCCAATTCTTACACTGGGAAGGAAACAAGCTCCCGGGGACCGGTTTCTGGCATTACAGCCGTCTTCGGCCCGGTTTGCTTGAATCCTGATGGTGCAATGAGCAAGGGTCTCACATCTGAGAATACCCTTCCACGCTTAGGGTGGACAAAAATATTTACAACAAGGGGTGGTGAGGGACAGAGTCTCTGAATTAAGCAGAAAGCTCTCACCCAGTCAAGAGATCAGGGCTAGATCCAACACCGTTTTTTAGCTCACTGCACCATCCCAGTTTCAGAACCTGGCTGTATGCAAATTAGTCTGTTCCTGTCCCAGTGCATGATGGGAACAGGGCAAACCAAACTACAAAAGCCAATTCTTACACTGGGAAGGAAACAAGCTCCCGGGGACCGGTTTCTGGCATTACAGCCGTCTTCGGCCCGGTTTGCTTGAATCCTGATGGTGCAATGAGCAAGGGTCTCACATCTGAGAATACCCTTCCACGCTTAGGGTGGACAAAAATATTTACAACAAGGGGTGGTGAGGGACAGAGTCTCTGAATTAAGCAGAAAGCTCTCACCCAGTCAAGAGATCAGGGCTAGATCCAACACCGTTTTTTAGCTCACTGCACCATCCCAGTTTCAGAACCTGGCTGTATGCAAATTAGTCTGTTCCTGTCCCAGTGCATGATGGGAACAGGGCAAACCAAACTACAAAGTGCTACAGTGAGCACTGCTGTGCCTCGCAAAGGGGGGGAGGAGGCTCGGTAGAAGCTGAGTGTGTCCCAAAATTGAAAGTGTCCATAGCCGCCTTGGGTCCCCAAAACGCCTAACCCCAGATTCAGGAACCAAGCCGGGCCGTGACGCGTAGATACAGTGATCACGGGTCCCCGTGCAGTCACGGACTGCTACTAGCAGCGGTCACTTGCTTGGTCTGTTTCCGAGGCGGGGTCGCAGTATCCAATACCTTGGAGAGAAATTGCCACGTAGCCAGTATTATTGCGATCCACTTGAAAGACGGGTCCTCTTGCACACGCTACTGGCAGGCGCGTGAAAATATCCACCAAACGATCACTTCCACGAAAATGACCAGAGGACACAGCAGGGGTTGCAGGGCGACCATTTATTCACAGTGCTAGACATGATGCATTTCGGCATTCCGCCTTCTTCTGATGTCCCTTGCACTGGTTCACACTCATTCCCTCCTTTTGACTGTTCAACGGCTCCGCCTCTGATTGCCTACAGCTGCAGCCTGTCATCGGAAGACTGCAGATCCCAGCATGCATTGCAACGATGTGTGTTGGTGGGCTCTCTCATTTGAGGCAACTCTTGTGTTTGGATATATATATATATATATATATATATATATATATGCAAGCTCCGTTCTACCAGAATTCTCGGGGCACTCGTCGGCGGGTGCTATGGCCCGCTGGTACGCAGCTACCAGGGCGCCATAGCACCCGCCGACGAGTGCCCCGAGATTTCTGGTACAACGGAGCTTGCATTTGTGTTTATCGGGAGCACCGCTGAACACGGACCATAAGTGGGAGGAGCTAAGGGACGAGTGCCCGGCTGATGAATCAAAAGACGCCGGTAAGCCACCGTTACCTTTTCTATACATCTTCACGCATTTGCCACTGGTACATTGAGCAGCAAGGCGAGGGGGTAATGTTGGCTTAACCCGGCGAGGCTTCTCCGTGGTTTTTGAGGCCAGCCGGCATCTGTGATGAGGAGGAACGCCGCGAAGCGACACTTGACGTTTTTAAGAAAAGAGCGTCCAACTCTGCTACAGTGCCCGATACTGGAGGTGGGGGGAGCACATCACGCAGCTCTCTACAGAACCTATTTGCCAAACTGGAACGATGTAGCGAGAGAGAGATAAGAAAATGGTGGGAGGCCACCTCACTACAAAACTACATTGATGTAAATTGAGTGCCCAGGGGGCTTCGTATATACACGGTACCCACCTAAGAAAGCCCTGATCCAAGGCTATTGTAGCAATGGGCTGACTTGACTGCAGCATCATGTAAAGCCATGCTTGATTTACTTGTCAAATTTGCATGGAGTGACAGAGTAAAAGTGATGGATGAAATAGCCTCCCTGGAAAGTGAAATATCTAAAGAGACTGATTCCATCAAACAATAACAATTGCGGGAAGAGATGAAAAAACGTTTGATAAACTATGAATTGAAAATTCGACAGCGGAAGCAGGAGAAATTTGAAAGGGACGAGCGGGACTACGCTCAGGGAAGGATATTTACCTTCTCAAAGAAATTTGATGGTCCCCAAAAAGCCCTAAACAAGATGAAGAGTACAGTACCAGTTGTTGAGCCAGCCACGTCAGAGTCATCAGCCACGGAGGAAGAACAATCAGGTGATGAGAGACCAGCACAAAGAATTGAAGGGAGGAGGAATCCTTTTCACTTGGAATTCAATCTCATTTGCCAGACCTGGCTGAGAGGGGGCAAAACCAAACCACCTGAAAGCGAAGAAGAACCCGACGAGGTGGCTGGCAGAGGAAGAGGAAGGGACAAACCTGTGGCCCAAAATACTCGCAAGAAGAGGGGAAACAGATGGTAGACCCCAATGCTAATCTAAATATTGTCAATCTGACTGATCTAACTCTAATGAAAGATGAAGAAGATACCTTGCAATCGGGCCTCAGTTTTTGTCCCAATAATAAACTCGAATACACTCAGACATGTATTGATCTCTTCAAACTGACCCGCAAAATGAAATTCCACAAATTCCACAAAATGAAACCCTCTATTGGCGACACTAGGAAAACAAGAAAGAGAACAACGGTGTATCCAACTGATGTACTTACCATCAAGGACCTTAATGTGGTACAGGCGCTGGACGATTTAAGAACTGAACAAAGTCAAGGGTTCTCCGAAGGGCCCATTGGAACAGCACGGGCCCAGGATATTGAACAGCAATCTCCATTAACGGATTTTAAAGCACCCTCCCAGTTCAATCCCCAGATGCCCTATGATGCCATAGATACCTTCACAGACACCGTTGTACAAGATCTGATGAGTTACAGACTCTTAACCAATAAGAATTCCAAAAGAAAGAATAATTTGACTATTGCACAAACTACTGCTCTGTCTAATCTGAGTAAAAACGAGGGAGTTGTTGTTAAACCCTCGGACAAAGGGGGGAATGTTGTGCTACTCACAAGAGATCAATATTGTGATGAATCGCTCAGCCAGCTTGAGGTTTCCACCAATTATGTGAAAACAAATAAAGAGGAGTACTCTGGAAGCATCAAGGTCTATCATGATCTCTTCAATAAATGGCGCAACAAACTCATGTTAGACATGAATGAATTTCTTTTTCTGAGGAACCCAGAACCCACGATTCCTATGTTTTACCAATTACCAAAGGTGCACAAAGACCTTCGACATCCACCACGGAGACCGATTGTCTCTTCCAAGGGGGGACTCACTGAGAATTTGTCTATTTATATTGACTAATTTCTTTCCTGCTTTGTGGTTGATTTGAAATCGTATGTAAAAGACACTAAAGACTTTATAGGACAAATTGATCAAGTTGTTTGGGACCCTACGTATGTACTCATTACCCTAGATATTGCCAGCCTCTATACTAGTATACAACAAACCCAAGGTATAGAGGCGGTAAAATATTTCCTGGATAAAAGACCAGCAAAATATATGGAGCATGATATGATGCTGGTAGAACTTTTGGATTTTTGCCTCAAAAATAATATCTTTCTGTTTCAAAATGATTTTTTAGGCGAATCTCTGGGACTGCGATGGGAACCTGCTTTGCCCCCAGCTACGCGAATCTTTTCGTAGGCTGGTGGGAGGAGCAGGTGGCCCTAGCGGGCAATAAATTGAAATGGGCTGAGTACATTGTAGTTTGGCGTTGATATATCGACAACCTCTTCCTAGTGTGGAGGGGCTCCACCACACAAGCGGAGGAATTCATTAAGGATCTCAATAATAACCAAATTAACTTGAAATTCACATTTGACATAAGTATGACTGAGGTACACTATCTCGACCTGAGGGTCTTTGTCAGTAAGGGTGTTCTAGAAACTGCTCTCTATAGGAAGCCGACAGCCGGCAATAGCATTTTACATGCAGGAAGTAGCCATCCCCCTAGTCTGATCCGTAGTATTCATTACGGTGAATTGTTGAGACTGAGACGCAACTGTTCCTTAGAAGCAGATTTTTCTCTAGCAGCTAAAGACTGTGTTGCCAGATTTTTGATCAGGGGTTTTGAACAATCACTTTTAGATAACACTCTCAAAAAGGTATTGAGAATCCCCGGAAAACATCTCCTCGAACAAGTTCCCAAGAGAAATTAGCAATCTGAGTTAACTAACAAATTTGGCATGATCACCACCTATTCAGATGAGGCGAATTACTCAGAAAAATGCTCACAAAAAACTGGCATATATTGCGTACCGATCTTGTAATAGGAAACGATGTCCCAGCAAAACCACTGATTACATTTAGGAAGCTTAAATCCATCAAAGACAATCCTGTTCAGAGTCATCTAACGCCTATAAAATCTAAGACTAGTGGTACTCTGAAAGATATGAGGGGGTTTTTTCCTTGTGGAAAATGTCGAGCATGTGAAAACAGTAGACGTATACTAACATACAAAATCCCAGGTTTAGTGAAACCCAAAACCATCAGTAAATTCATCACTTGTACGACACCCTATGTAGTAAATTGTTTAATCTGTCCATGCGGATTCAAATACATTGGGAGCACCATCAACAATGTGAAATTGCGGATATTGGAGCATCAACGAGCTATTGCAAATAAGGATATAACCTATCCTGTAGCTCGACATTTTGCCAAAATTCATGAAAGTCCAGGGAGCTGTTACAATACTTTGGCATTGATCACGTACCGCTTAACCATAGAGGGGGGGAACAATTGTTAAGTCTCCGGAGATTAGAATCCCGTTATATTATTGATCTACAGACAAAGAGCCCCCTAGGGATGCACATTGGGGAAGAATTGACTGTCCATCTAGGTAAATGAATGTCCAGTCATCTTATGTTACCTGCATTATGTTGAATACGCTATGTTTGGTTATGAAAATCCTGCGAATGGAATAACGTGGGAAATATCAACTCATTATGTTCCCCTAAATTGCCATGAATTGAGACCTTTCCTTAAGAGACTTTTTTAATCATACTTTTTTAATCATATTCTACCACTTGATCATGTCATTATATGAGTCTTGTGATTATCACTTTCCGATTATTGCACTGAATTGCCAGTACAGTTTATTTCTATTGTAATATTGTTATCTCTTGTTTTCTCTCTCTGGTTTGAATGAGGAATGGATGTATCCTATTACTGTTATAGTCATAGGAGGTTTCCAAAATATTTTTGTATGACATATATTTCTGATGATCATTTGAAAAGATAAGGGGAACCCAATGGGTAGCTAGGGACCATGGGTGTCAAGTATTATAAAGGAAACAAAAGGTCCTCAGCATAAAGGAATTAATGCAAAAATATTATATAGACCACAATAGGCTACTATATATTTCTGTCCCTTGTCCAGCCGGACAGGGAATTTAATAACCAAGCAAATCGTTAAGGGTAAGGGTACATTTTAGCAACAAAGCATAATAAATACATTAGGGCACAGTCCTGTACCGTACAAGGGAGGAGAAAGTAAGAAAGTGATAGAATGAAAGAATATCAGGCAAACAGGGTGAGCTATCAGGCCACTGTCATGAATCGAAATTGTCAGTGTGTCCTGGAGTAAAACATACATACAGTAATATAGTAAGGTGAAACGAATGTCTACTCAAAAGGAGTCGATGTTTCCATCCCGTGCTCAGGTTATATAGGGATCATCTTCAGGACTTAAAGAATTAGTTTTGCCTGAATGGGAATTAAACGCCTGTTGGGAAGAAAACAGGGAAGAAAACAAAAAGTAGACAGAGATAGTCAGTTTTACAAAGAATATTGATGGACATCAGCTTTACCCATTTACTTACAGTATTAGGAACCGCAGTGATAAGGTGATGCCTGATGGCGTGGGCATTTAAGTGCAAACATATAATCAACCAATAAGTGTGTAGTGAATTGGTTAAAGTGCTGAAAAACTGGCTGCCATGTGCAGGTGGTGAAGAAGCCAGTTTGCGCGTATTGTACGGTCGGACAAGGTGACGGTTTACCGTGGCGCCGTGATGTGGAATTGGCGCACGGACAGTAAGCCGGGTCTGTGTTTCGAAAAATTGCGTGTTGCCAAAGGCTTACCTCCCGGTGGGGTCATTGGGAGGCGGGAGCGGGTTGGGGCTTGGGGAAGGTGTCCTTATGAGTTGCGCATAACCCAGGAAACAATACCGGTACCGATTTTTATCCGGTGATATTGCATGTTACTGGCGGTGAAGGTGATTTTTAAGAAAGGAGGAACATACCGGAGGCTTAAGCAAGTGGAAGCCTTCCGATAAGATTGTAGCTGCGACGACCGGGCAGGAGCATGTGATAGCTTTGTTGAAGCTTCAATTGCCAGGTCTTGACGTCCAAATGGTCGGACACTGCAGGGAGGAAGGAGGGTGTTAGAACATTATTTGGAACGCTTTTGGGCAAGAAGGGTTGCTGAAGCGCAGAGGGTTACCGTGGAAGAGGTTGGAATCCTCGTGGCTGTCACAGCGTTGGTTGGAGGGATGGCCGGAGTTATGGCTCCGTGCGAGCATCCATTAGCACGTATTGGGGTGCAAATAATGCGATACTGTTGGGGAGGAGGAGGAAGTTAAAACCAAGAAAGGAGTGCTTTCGAGTAACACAAGTGATAGGGCGCGCAAATTTACCGTTAGGTTATTTGGTTTCAGCCGCTGTTCTGTCCGTCTTAGGTAGCGGAGTTGCAATGGGGACAGAGTAAGCGTTGACGCCGTCTAGGAAGCGCGGTCGGTACAGTGACTGATCCGCTAAGGGTGAATGGAAATATGGTTAGCACGGGGTGCAGGTCTGCTTACTACCAAAGAGTCATTGGCAGTAGGACTTACCGAGGATTAGGAGGACGTCGGGACGCGGGTTGCGGGCTGAGCCTTGCCAGATCCGGGCTAAACAAATGAATGGCTGACATCTTATTACGGACATGGCGGTCACGTAACACGGCTCTTGGAGGAGCCTGTGAGGCTTCAGTGTCAAACGGCCGCCATCTTGGAACGGTGCGCCAGTGATAATGCCGTAACCGATGTGTTTGGTGAAACTGGGATGGCTGTGCGCATTTAATAAAAACTTAAAATGAAATTAAAATACAATCACGGCGCAAGTGTTTCTAGGTGAGGGGGGATCGATCAGGGAGTGCAGTCTCTGTTGACACATAGTGAATTGAGCTAAAGGGATGTGACTCCTACTTGTTGGAGAAATAAGTGAGTGAGGGGGTGTTTAGGTCGTGGCCTAGTGAAATATCTTAAAATTCTATTAAAAAGCATTTCAGATGTTAGAACTTCATCTGGGTCCATAAGCCTCATTGCTCTGTTTGGTTTTGACAATGTCTTTCAGGGTTTGATGTCATAGGAGAGTTGTCCAGTCCTCACTTCTGTTCAATCCTGTGTGGATGGTGTTGAATTGGATAATAGTCTTTAGTTCCTCTCGATTTAGGAGTTGACCCAAGTTACCTCCTCTTTGTGGTAGCTTTACCGCTTTCAAGATTGTCCATTTGATGTCGTCAGCGGTATGGTTGAGTTCAGAAAAATGTTCAACAAGAGGAGCGTTGGGGGTCCACATCTGATGCGAATCCTGTGCTGGCATATGCGGGTCTTTGCTTTTTGGGTGGTCTGGCCCACGTACATTTTGGGGCAAGGGCAAAGAATTGCATAGATGACATTACAGCTGTTGCAGTTGGTAAAGCTTTTCATTTCTACAGTCACACCATTGTGGCTAAATTTGCGGGCCTCTATCGTGAACTCACATACAGTGCAGCAACCACACTTAGCGTGCCCCAAGATTGGTGGTAGTCCTCAGTTAGATTCGATGGTTGCCCTGGCAGTGGGGGCAGGTAAGTCCTTTAGGTTCTTGCTTTTCTTGAAAGCAAACAATGGTCTTTCTAAGTTTATTGGACCTGCGTTTATCGTTGACCAATGTTTGAGGATAGACTTACGAATTTTGTTGGAGACAGGAGAAAAGGTGGTTACGCAGGCTATCCTCTCTGTTTTGTCACGTGTCTTTGGTGTGAGGAGGACCTCTCATGGGCAGTACCAGGCCCTTTTGGATGCAGTCTTTACAAGTCTTCTGGGGTAGCCATGTGTTTTAAGTTTATTGGCAAGGGTGTTGGCTTCCCTAAAGTAGTCTGCCTTAGATGAACAATTTTGCCTTATCCTCAGAAATTGGGAGTATGGCAGAGAATCTTTCAGAGCACTGGGATGATTGCTATCATACCTAAGAAGGGTGTTTCGTTCTGTGTGGCTTCCTGTATAGGCGTGTTAGTAGTTCGTTTTCGTGATGGAAAATGGTCAGGTCTAAGAAGGCTATTTGTTTTTTGTCATAGGCAAGAGTGAAATTGAGATCTGCACAGTTGTTATTTAGCCAGTGAAGGAAGGAATGCAGTGTGGCGATATCAAGGTTCCAGATCAGGAAAATGTCATCTAGCCAGAGTGCTATCCCTGGGAGGAATGGATTGCTTTCCGTTAGGATAATGCCAGTTTCGAGTGCAACCATTAACAGAATTGCCAGATTGGGGGCAAAAATCGCCCCCATGGAAGTGCCCTTTATTTGTTGATAATATACATTATCAAACATGAAGTAGTTTCTGGAAAGACATAGCTCAAGCAGCTGCAAAATGAAAAGTGTGGGGACCCTATGTGGACGGGGACGTGAGTCAAGGGTTTTCTGGATAACCAAAAGAGCCGATGTTAGTGTAGAGCGACTCTGCGTCCATAGTGCAGAGGGTGTTAACTGCAGGATCATAGGGATAGTGTTCCACCAAATTAATCATCGCCATGCTATCCCTTACGTAGCAGGCTGTGGATGGTACGAATTCTTTTATGAAGAAATCTACATAAGCTCAGAGTGGTTCAAGGATTGAACCGCAAGCAGAGACTATCGGTCTCCCAGGTGGTTTGTCGATATTCTTATGTACCTTCGGGAGGGTGTAAATGACTGGTTGGCGGGGGCTTTTTACATTGAGGAAACAGTGTTTCATTTTGCTCAGGTATCCTTCAGAAAGAGCATCCGTTGTAAGCTTAAGTATGGTCTCTTGGATGCCTTTAGTGGGATTCCTTTATAATATATTTCTGATTAGCACTTTTTGAACTAAACCGGTGATATGCCGATACACGGCTAGATCTGGCATGACACCGGTAATGGTGGCTGTCTCATGTATTATTTACAAACCTGTATATCTTTTGTACTTTGATTGTGCGTAATGCGAAATGTATATGTAAGCGGCCGCCTGGTTCAACTGCAATCTCCATCTTGGAATTTGTATTATGCACTCTAGAAATGTTGGGTGTTTTTGAGCGCTTTTGGAGTAATTCATGCCAGTGATATGCCGATACACGGCGAGATCGTTGATCTGACTGGCAGTGGTAATCAGCCAATTATATGTGTAATAGGGATCGAACCACACAAACAATATGACTTTTATGTATATCACATGGTATAACAATGGCTGCCACGTTTTACTAGCGCTCTAATAGGCATTAAGGAAGCATTTAAAAAGTAGTCCGTCTTCACTCAAGGCTTCTGTGAAGACGCACACAAAAAGAGCCGCGCGCAGCACGCAAATTGACACTGAGGAAGGACTTGTTGTCTGGAACGCGTTTGTCTATATCACTACTGCTGCTGCTGGCGAAATAAAAACGTTGCCACTTACCCGAAGTGCTTTGATCTTTTTCACGAAGGAATTGGATTACTGAGCTGCTATATATATATATGTATATATATATATATATATATATATATATATATATATATTACCTACTGGCGGTCGCCAGTAGGTATATATAGTTAGGATTTTTTCCCTATGGCATTTCTGAAAATTCTATGTCTAATAACTTTAGCGTTTGTGGACGGAATCGGCTGAAATTTTCAGGAAAATGGCACATTTTGTTTCTGAGCAGCCCCTGAAAATTTGGGGGGGGTCGTCAAGGGGGGGCCGAGAAAAAAGGGGGGTCCCAAAACGCGTTTTTCCCATGTTAATTTCCATAGGGCGGTTGGACTCACTTTTAGGCCGAACGGCTGAATGGATTTTCACGAAACTTGGCAAAATTGTAGGGACTGTTAGCCCGATGTGCCTTTGCTAGGTCTCAATATATGTGCTTCAGTGGATTTTGAGAAATTAACGTTTAAATCAAGATATATATCTGTAACAGCGCTCCGGGCAGCGATCCGGTCCGCTTACTTTTCGCTTATCGGAACTTTGCGCGCAGAAAGCTGATTGGCTCTCCGGTGTCTGTCAACATTCTAAACAGTCCGGAGGGGCCGCCATCTTGTCTCTCGGTAGGATCGAGAGAGAAGAAGAGGTGAAAAACGAAAGGGGAATTTAATGAAAGGGGGCAAGGTATCCCCCTCTTGACCCCCTAGGAATGTTGTTGGGGTTATTAAAGGGTCCCGTGGGGAAAATAAAAAAAAAATGATTTTTCACGGTAGAAGCGCTTCACGGGCCGCGAACTGGGCCGCAAACTGGTAGCGAAACGGGAATTCGCCATTTTGTGCTTCGTTAATTAAATTACTAGGTATAAGTGGGTGCGGGAGACGTATCCTAATCCCCTATGTTTCCTGAGGGTGGCTGAGGAGGCTGATATATGTTGATACATCTCTTCCAGCGGCTGTGCGTGAGCTTTTTTTTTTTTTTGCTGCGTGACAGTCCGGAGCGGCCGCCATCTTGTCTCTCGGTAGGATCGAGAGAGAAGAAAAGGTGAAAAACTAAGGGGGAATTTAATGAAAGGGGGCAAGGTATCCCCCTCTTGACCCCCTAGGAATGTTGTTGGGGTTATTAAAGGGTCCCGTGGGGAAAATAAAAAAAAATTATTTTTCACGGTAGAAGCGCTTCACGGGCCGCAAACTGGGCCGCAAACTGGTAGCGAAACGGGAATTCGCCATTTTGTGCTTCGTTAATTAAAGTACTAGGTATAAGGGGGTGCGGGAGACGTATCCTAATCCCCTATGTTTCCTGAGGGTGGCTGAGGAGGCTGATATATGTTGATACATCTCTTCCAGCGGCTGCGCCATCTTGCCTTTTTTCCAATGCCACAATTTTGTCGTGCACGGCAGCCATTTTAGATGCCAGGCTGGTCCCAGGCTATCACCTAACCCTGCGGATGTAGTTTATGGCCCCAGCTGTAGAGAATTCAGACATGCCAATCCTCCCGATTCAGGCGTGTGACTACTGATTTCAGTGCTAGTCTCCCGCCTCCCGATTTCTGCAAGCAAAAACCCGGGGGCATATTACGAACAACTAGCGATAATTTTTGTCTCTAACTTGTTTAGAGACAAAAATTATCGCCGTACATCGGCGATTTTTATCGCAGATAAACCTTGCTATTATCGCAGAAAAGTCAGCGATATTCATGTATTATCGAGCAAATGCTCTTAGCCATGTTATCCACCTCCCATTGGTTAACATGGCTAAGAACTGCTCAGGGCAGGTGTTAGATTTTGGAGATATTCGCGCTTAGCGCGAATATCTCCAAAAGTTGGTAATAGAAGGTAGCGATGTTAGGGACTGTTTCCAGTCGCTAACATCTTGGCACGCCACTTCGCATGTCATTAGTGATACGTATCACTGACATGCAAAGCGGGGCCCAAGATGGTCGCTATCTCCTTTTAGCTGTCACTAACTGGTGTTAGCGACAGCTTGGTAATAGGGAGATAATTTTATCTCCGCTTTCAAGGCTTTTAAAGCCAAAAAAGCGGAGATAAACCCCCTTGATAATATGCCCCACGATTCCTTGGGGGTTTCAGCTGACAGGGCTTGGTATTGTGTTACATGGTAATTTTTCCAGGAAACGTCAGAGGGTCGATGCAGGGGTTCTAGAAGAGGTGATAAACCATTTAAGCCTCATGAACAAGCGCATGGTCTTTTAAAGATTTGTGAAGTACTCGGAGCTGCGGTGTGTGTGTTTCCTCTTTCAGGAGCGGGCGGGGGGGCACTGCCAGCAACTTGCCAGGTCAGGTAGTGTTCAACACGTGCATCACCCTTTCTCTGCTTGCTATTGCGCTCCATGCTTCGGAAAGGTAAGAAAAAGAACGTGCATTTGAGTTTGAAATGTCCGATCCTGCAGCAGCACACTTCCAAAGCCCACACATGACAATAACCCGATTCAAGGCCCCATTCACCCGTTTTTAAAAAAATAGATAACACTCCAACAAAGTAAGGTTATAAAACTTTATTAACTATTAACTTTAACGAACGGAACAAAAACTAAAAACATTTAAACATTTCTCAACACAAAAAGCAACAATGGTTAGAAGCTGTCTTTTGTGCGAATAGTCCCAAGGCAGCACAACGTGCAGAGTTCTGGACGGCACCCAGGTGATGTCGCCTGGGTGCCGCACTGGTTTAGGGATCCTACAATGCAGCACAGAAAAACAGCGTGGGGCGTCCCGGGTGGTGCGGGGGGAGGCCTCGTCAGTAGCGGTCTGTGTCCAGTGTCACATGGCTGACACAACATGTACGACAGGCACCCAGGTGATGTCCAGTAAACTGCCGCACTGGTTTTGGTATCCTACAATGCTGCTCCGAAAATTGGCGTGCGGCGGCCCGGGGGGGGGGCGTGGGGGAGGCGGCGTGAACGGGCCTCCCCAGGTGGCGGCCATCTAGCTGAGTTGCGCCCGCTCTTGCGGCTACAGCGTCTCGCTCACCATGTTGTTGAGTTGCTCCCACTCTTGCAGTGCAGCGATAGGCGGCTGCCACATGGCTCTTAAAATGGCGGACGGCTCCTCGGTTTTGGGCCTGGTCCACTGAAATGGCCCTGGGACACTTTGGAACTCGGACGCTTGCCTGCTAGGGCTTGGGCTCCATTCTCGAAAAGCATCCCCTCAGCCGTGAAGATTGTACAAAAGTCTTGGGGGCCCCCGACTCCCGCAGGCTTCCGGTGGGGAGCGGCTGCCATGATTGCTCGCGGAATGACCACGACGGAGCCACGAGATGGTGGTGCTCTCATGCTGACGCCAGCTTCAGTCTGAATGATCCAGAAACAAGGTGGGGCTTTCATCGTTTGGGAAAAAAAAATGTTCTAAACCAATGAAAAGTGTTATTTTTAGGTCATATGACCAAGCCTTCCATCTTTAGGAAACCAAAAGTAAAATGAACCAATGAAAAGTTTTATAAACAAGTCACATGACCTGTTATGCGGCATAGGGCTACAAAAAGCGTAGAAAATCCGTTGGCACGTGAGGCGGCGTCAGTAGCGGACCGATGTGCGAATAGGCCGAAGGCAGCACAACGAGCCGAGATCCGGATGGTACCGAGGTGGTGTCCAGCAAATTGCCGCACTGGTGTGGCCATCCTACAATGCTGCGCCGAAAGACGGCGTGTCCAGCTGAGTTGCGGTCACTGTTGCGGTACAGTGACTCGAACGCGCCGAGATCCGGATGGCACCGAGGTGGTGTCCAGCAAATTGCCGCACTGGTGTGGCCATCCTACAATGCTGCGCCGAAAGACGGCGTGTCCAGCTGAGTTGCGGTCACTGTTGCGGTACAGTGACTCGAACGCGCCGAGATCCGGATGGCACCGAGGTGGTGTCCAGCAAATTGCCGCACTGGTGTGGTCATCCTACAATGCTGCGCCGAAAGACGGCGTGTCCAGCTGAATTGCGGTCACTGTTGCGGTACAGTGACTCGAACGCGCCGAGATCCGGATGGCACCGAGGTGGTGTCCAGCAAATTGCCGCACTGGTGTGGCCATCCTACAATGCTGCGCCGAAAGACGGCGTGTCCAGCTGAGTTGCGGTCACTGTTGCGGTACAGTGAGTCGAACGCGCCGAGATCTGGATGGCCCCGATGTTGTGTCCAGCAAGTTGCCGCACTGGTGTGGCCATCCTACAATGCTGCGCCGAAAGTCGGCGTGGGGTGCCCCGTTGGCTTATGAGGTGATGTCAGTAGTGGACCGATGTGTGAATAGGTCGGAACCAGCACAAGGCGCCAAGATCCGAATGGCAAGTCCTGGATGTTGAGTGCCTCAGTTGAGAGTTCTGAGCAGTGCTTGTAAGACTGTCTGAAGCTTATTTGCACCTGCTGCAGCTTCACTAGGTCCGGCGGAACTTTTTTCCTTTTCCTTTCTGCTTCTTTTCCTACAATCCGTTTCATCTGAAGACACGATCAGGTCCCTGAATGTGTGCAGGGGGACGCTATTGATTGAATGAAAATGGCGGCTTGACACAAAGCTGACTCAAGCGTTACTGTTGGTGCTATACAGACAAAAATTGGTTTTCAGTTTGTACATTCTTCAGGTTTTTTTTTTCCATCCAAGTCTGATTGAGAGTTTGTAGAAAAATGGCTTCAGATTTTCCACATACTACTCTTCAACATTCTTCCTAAATGTAACAATGTGAAACTCACTAGGAGAACGGCTGTTTCTGTTTCCTTTCAAAATGCTGCCAACAATATTTTCTGAATGGAAGACACCATCTTGTAGCATAAAGGGCCGAAAGGGGTTCTGGTCTGGCCGATGGTTGGTGGAGACATTTTGACTATATCTTGGACCTGCCCGGCCTCGCCCAAAATGGCGCCGGTATAAATGGGACTCGTAACTCCTTGCCCGCAAATGTATCTCTAGAAAATGTTATTGTAAGTGGCCCTGTTCTATTTTAATTACAAAATGTATGTCCACCGATTCCGCAACTGTTAGACACCTTAGTTCTTGCAACCTAATGGCCCGCTCGTTACGTTCCTCTACAGTGTAAATGTCTCCTCATCATATACGATTTCAGTTTGCTCCGTGGCCGGCCCACGTGGTTATAGGCCCGTATTTGTATACTGACATTTTCACAATAAAGGTTTTTAAAACAAAACACGGTAGTAGTATTTACATTGGTAAAGTTTTTACTTTTAGTCACTGTTTTCGAATCAGTAAAAGGCAAGTGAAATAAAGCAGTCCAATTACATGACGGATAAAAGGTATAATATGTAGGAACGCAGTAAAGATAAATGGTCAAGGGCAGTTGTGTTTTTCATGTCTGCAACATAAAGTGATCGATAAGAATCTGATAATCAGGCGTATCGGCGACTAAGACAGACTCTTTTACTCAACGGCTCCGTCATGGAAGGAAGAAACGCCCTTTTTCTCGAAAAAGGAATATATTTTACTTGCAAGACAGTTGTAAATTTTCCGGGAAAGTACATTAGCCTGGAATATTATAACATATGTTTGAAAAAAAAATATTGTTCGAAAATAATAAAAAGCGTAATTTTTAGGTCATATGACCAAGCTTTTCATCATTAAATTAACAAAAGTAAAATGAACCAATGAAAAGTTTTATTAACAAGTCACATGACCTGTTATGCTTACGTTACGCGCTGCGCGCCGCGCCTCGGATCACTTCCGGGTGCGCTAACGCGGCGTGTCATAAAACGCATTACGCGACAACGTAGGTCAAGAATATAGTCTAAATGTCTCCACCAACCAGCGTTCAGAACACAACCCCTTTCAGCAGTCCAAAAAGTTCTGTTAAATGACAACAGAGGGGACAGGCAACAAGAACCATCAGTCAAAGAGGGGAGGGCAAGTTCTTCTCTTCCGGGTCATGTTGGGGCGCTACCGGAACTGATCGAATTGGTAGTCTATAGTGTTTCTGGATGTTTCAGACTAAAGCTGGCGTCAGCATGAGACCACTACCATCTCGTAGCTCTGTCGTGGCCATTCCACGAGCAATCATGGCAGCCGCTCCCCACCAGAAGCCTGCGGGAGTCGGAGGCCCCCAAGACTTTTGTAGAATCTTCACGGCTGAGGGGACGCTTTTCGAGAATGGGACCCAAGCCCTATCAGGGAAGCGTCCGAGTTCCAAGGTGTCCCAGGGCCATTTTAGTGGACCAGGCCCAAAACAGAAGAGCCGGCCGCCATTTTGAGAGTCCTGTGGCAGCCGCCTATCGCTGCACCGCAAGAGCGGGCGCAACTCAACTACATGGTGAGCGAGACGCTGTAGTCGCAAGAGCGGGCGGTAAACAGCTGAATGGCGGAAGAGGCACAGTGTAGCAAAAGCGGGCGGAATGGCAACTAAAACGATAAAGGGGCGCCCCACTACAGCTTGTCTTCAGGTCAAACGGATTGTGGGACAAGGTCCAGAATTGAAGAGTCATCAAAAGGCAAAAAGTTCCGCCGGACCCCGGGAGCCGGCCGCCTATGTCGGGGGCGATCTCAGGCTACACCAGTGCTATAAGACTTGGGGAGGGTGTCGGAGCCAAGCGTCTTCTCCGAGTCCATGGCCATCACACCGCCCCTCAGGGGCCTCCGTCAAGCTGTTTAGGAAGGTAACATATCACATTGTTTTCTAATGCAGTCAGGTCCACAAACGACACTCACTTACTTTGAGAATAGTGAAGCTGCAGTAGGTGGAAATAAGCTTCAGACAGTGTTACAAGCACTGCTCAGAACTCTTAACTATGGCACCCAACATCCAGAACTTATGCTATTTGAGAATGGCAGTGACATCGAAGCATCTCAGGGACCAAAACCATTAACGTACTTTCACGTATGAAAATCTTACTTGGGGAGGGGGCAGGAGCGAAGCGCCCCCCTCCCAGTCAGCGCCACCACACCGTATGTTGAAAATCTGAAGCCATCGTTCTACAAAGTCAACCAAACTTGGATTGAAAAATCTAGAAAAATGTACAAACTGAAAATCAGTTTTGGTCTGCATAGCATCAGTAGCAACGCTTGAGTCAGCTTTGTGTCAAGCCGCCATTTTGATTCAACAAAGCACAGGCATTGAAAAAGGCTGAAATTCAGAACTCTAAACTATGGTACCCAACATCCAGGAGCTTGCCATCCGGATCTTGGAGCCTTGTGCTGCTTTCGATCTATTCACACATCGGTCCACTACTGACATCATCTTATAAACCAACGTTATGTAAATAGTTTTTTAATAAAATGTTTTACCCTGTTTCTTTGCTGGTGTGTTGTCTATATTTTTAATATTTGCATAGGGTTTGTCGTTATTTTGTGCGGGATGGGTGATGGAGCCGAGCTGTCTTGCAGCCCTCATGGTGTGGAGCTCAGTTCATCTCACTATTTTCGTATTTCTCATGAAGGGTTGTTCCTAATATTTCTATTTTAGCGAGGTCAAAAAGAGATCCAATTAGTGGCCTACTGATTTTGCTCGATTACTTTTATTTTTTTACGCGATTTTTCACTATCTGCAAAGACTAAACAGAGTATTGCGACTTTGTGCTTGTTTGTAAATAGAGAATGATCCAAAGAGAACCAATTCTAAAACAGTAAATGCTTGGACAACAATCAATCAAATGGAGAGACAAGGAGGCACGACGGATTACAACGGGGGTAAAGGCCTGCGTTAACTACCCTTCAGTATCTGCAAAGAGAGAGTACTACTAAGACAAAAGAGGGGAGGGGGGGGGGTGCAGCGTTCAAAGCACATCAGCGTGCATAAATACGAAAATGTTTTTATCTATCACGTACTTGACATTTTAAAGCTTTTCATATTTGCTATTAAAAAACCAATGAAATTCACAGAAAAAACCATAGGTTATAGTGGATATATAGTTAGGAATTTGCATTTACAAAACCTTGAAAATTCAATGAAAAAACCATTGGTTTTAGGCCATATATAGTTAGGAATTAGCATTTACAAAACCTTATTTTACTCGCATAAAACTATTGAAATTCCATATATAGTTAGAAGCGCTAACTATATATCGCGCACCCGCAATCCACTGCTGATGATGTCACATATTACATCATTCATGACATGGTCAGTGACATCACTGATGACATCACTGATGACATCTCAAATGACATCACTGATGACATCACTGATGACAACTCAAATGACATCACTGATGACATCTCAAATGACATCACTGATGACATCACTGATGACAACTCAAATGACATCACTGATGACATCTCATTTGTCATCACTGATCACATCACTCATGTGATAATACAATGAACCTCTTCAGACACTAATATAACCTTACATACACTCAGTATAAACAGACACTCACAGACTGTCACTCATCCATGGAGTTACTCACACACCTAGTCAGTCATGCAAAGAATCAATCACACCTCCATTTCCTCAACTATACAGTTATACACATCTTACTTATTCAAACATATAATAACACATATTTACTCTCTTATATAATCCCTGATACAAGCTCACAGTGATCGATACAGCCACTCACACATTCACTGGCTCTTATGTTCAGTTATTTATATATCTCAACTCTCACATGTATTGTGTTTTACATACGTACTTACTTGCACATGTAGCAATGAGAAATCCATTCACTCACCAACACACCCATGCACAGTCAACCGCCCATATAGCTGTTTCCACATGCACTCTTGAACTCATACTCCTAGTGAATCAACTGCTTACACATCTATGCACAGAGTCACGCACCTCCCAGCCACCCACACACACACTCAGCCTCCCATTCAAATACTTGGGCAACCAATCAATAACCCATATGGCCACTCTTATAGCTACTGATCAACACATGCAGCAGCTTACACAACAACAAACATACTGATGCACAAATTAAGACAGTTTAGTCACTAACCCATGCACTCAGTGAGACACATTTAATCACTCTTTCATACAGTCAGTCATGCACCTACTAAATTCTTCATCCAGACACTTATACATCCACTCATTCTTCAATATGTAAAACATATTTAAACTTTACAGACACATACAATCACTGGATGTTGTGATCAGTGATGTCATCAGTGATGTCATTTGAGATGTCATCAGTGATGTCATCAGTGATGTCACTGACCATGTCATGAATGATGTAATATGTGACATCATCAGCAGTGTATTGCGGGTGCGCGATATATAGTTAGCGCTTCTAACTATATATGGAATTTCAATGGTTTTATGCGAGTAAAATAAGGTTTTGTAAATGCTAATTCCTAACTATATATGGCCTAAAACCAATGGTTTTTTCATTGAATATATATATATATATATACTTCACCACTGTGTGATATCTATCGATA